>NC_061511.1:182950220-182990258 GCF_022539505.1 Lolium rigidum | reverse complement strand
CGCCAACCGATGCATTGAACTTCCCGGTTGCCGACCGGTTGACCGGACGCCTGGACCGGCCGACCCGGTCCCCGGCCCGGTTGACCGGATTCCGGACCGGATTCGTCCGAGTCTGTCTCGACCGGATCTATTCAGGGTCGGTTATTCTTGTATCTTTTCGACCGGAAGTCGTCCGGACGCCTATATAAGTTGCCAGGACGCCCCCTAGTAGCTTTAGACCACGTTTAAGATAAACCCTAGTTCTTAGTTGTTTGCTCTAGCAAAACTATTGAATCCCTACACCATATTGCTTGATATTGTGTAGATCCTGAAAAAGTCTTGTGTGATCTGTTGTTCCATTGGGAATTAGACGGTTGCAACTTACCGCTTCGTGGTCGGCGGCTACGTGCGCAAGTGTGTGGAGTTGCGAATATCTTGCGGGGTTGAGAGCTGTTGCATTGGCGACAGGGACCAATCGAGAGATCTCGTTGCGTCATACAAGTTATCATCCACTTCATCGTCGTGTTTCTCCGCTGCCATCACCCCGTGATCATCATCACCGCCGTTGCTTACTGAGAAGATCAGGCCACCCCTTATCAGTAATGTTACTAGTATGAACACCATTTTTGATAATGCTATGGAAGAATTTAAGCTTGGGGAAGCTGGTGATATTTTTAGTCCCCCAAGTTTTGAGGAGAAAATTTTCTTTGATGATACTTTGCCTCCCATTTATGATGATTATAATTATAGTGGTATTTTGGTGCCACCTACTATGGAGGATAAAGTTTATTATGATTATACCATGCCTGCAATTTATGATGATTACAATGATGGTTGTGATAGTTTTACTCCCACTTTTACTAATAAAATTGATTATGCTTATGTGGAGAGTAATGATACTTTTATGCATGTGAATAAGAATGCTTTATGTGATAATTATATTGTTGAGTTTGTTCATGATGCCACTGAAAGTTATTATGAGAGAGGGAAACATGGCTATATGCATCTTAATAATATTAAGTTTCCCCTCTTTATGTTGAGAATCTTCAAGTTACTTGTGTTTTATCTTCCTATGCTTGTCACTTTGTTCTACATGAATTTATTTGTGTACAAGACTCCTTTTCATAGGAAGTGGGTTAGACTTAAAATTGTTTCTTATTTGCTTTTTGATGCTCTCTTTTGCTTCAACTCTTATTTCTTATGTGAGCATCATTAAAATTGCTTAGCCCATCTTAATGGCTATAAAGAAAGCACTTCTTGGGAGATAACCCATGTGTTTATTTTGCTACTGTTTTGTTGTGTCTTGGAAGTTGTTACTACTGTAGCAACCTCTCCTTATCTTTATTT
The DNA here is from genome assembly GCF_022539505.1 of Lolium rigidum. Lineage (NCBI taxonomy): Eukaryota > Viridiplantae > Streptophyta > Magnoliopsida > Poales > Poaceae > Lolium > Lolium rigidum. The sequence goes on along the minus strand of NC_061511.1, from coordinate 182,988,932 downwards.
TATTGCATTGTTGTGCCAAGTAAAGTCTTTGATAGTAAGGTTGATACTAGATTTGGATTGCTGCGCAGAAACAGATTTCTTGCTGTCACGAATTTCAATAGGCCTCTCTGTAGGTAACTCAGAAAAATCTGCCAATTTACGTGTGCGATCCTCAGATATGTACACAACTTCAATTCAATTTGAGCTTTTTCATCTGAGCAAGTTAAGTGCCCCTGAAAAATTCGTCTTTACGGACTGTTCTATTTTGACAGATTCTGCCTTTTATTTCGCATTGCCTGTTTTGCTATGTTTGATGGATTTCTTTGTTCCATTAACTTTCAGTAGCTTTGTGCAATGTCCAGAAGTGTTAAGAATGATTATGTCACCTCTGAATATGTGAATTTTTGATTATGCACTAACCCTCTAATGAGTTAGTTTTGAGTTTGGTGTGGAGGAAGTTTTCAAGGGTCAAGAGAGGAGGATGATACAATATGATCAAGAAGAGTGAAAAGTCTAAGCTTGGGGATGCCCCCGTGGATCATCCCTGCATATTTCAAGAAGACTCAAGCATCTAAGCTTGGGGATGCCCAAGGCATCCCCTTCTTCATCAACAACTTATCAGGTCACCTCTAGTGAAACTATATTTTTATTCCGTCACATCTTATGTGCTTTACTTGGAGCGTCTTGTTTGTTTTTGTTTTTGTTTGAATAAAATCGGATCCTAGCATTCCTTGTGTGGGAGAGAGACACGCTCCGTTGTTGCATATGAACACATGTGTTCTTAGCTTTACTTTTAATGTTCATGGCGAAGGTTGAAAGCTGCTCCGTTCATTGTTATATGGTTGGAAACGTAAAATGCTTCATGTGGTAATTGGTATAATGTCTTGAATAATTTGATACTTGGCAATTTTTGTGCTCATATAGATCATGTTTAAGCTCTTGCATCATGTACTTTGCACCTATTAATGAATAACTACATAGAGCTTGTTAAAATTTGGTTTGCATGATTGGTCTCTGTAGAGTCTAGATATTTTCTAGTTAAGGTGTTTGAACAACAAGGAGACAATGTAGAGTCTTATAATGCTTGCAATATGTTCATATGTAAGTTTTGCTGTACCGTTTTATACTTGAGTTGCTTCAAACAACCTTGCTAGCCTAGCCTTGTATTGAGAGGGAATTCTTCTCGTGCATCCAAATCCTTGAGCCAAAAACTATGCCATTTGTGTCCATCATACCTACCTACTACATGGTATTTCTCTGCCATTCCAAAGTACATTACTTGAGTGCTACCTTTAAAATTCTATTATTTGCCTTTACAATATATAGCTCATGGGAAAATAGCCTTAAAAACTATTGTGGTGAAGAATATATACTTATGTATCTTATTTCTTAATAAGTTGCTTGTTGAGCGGTAACCATGTTTCTGGGGACGCCATCAACTTTTACACCTTTGTTGAATATCATGTGAGTTGCTATGCATGTTCGTCTTGTCTGAAGTAAGGGCGATTTTCATGATCAAATGGTTTGAGTATGCATATTGTTAGAGAAGAACGTTGGGCCGCTAACTAAAGCCATGAATCATGGTGGAAGTTTCAGTTTGGACAACTAATCCTCAATCTCTTATGAGAATATTATATGTTGTTGAATGCTTATGCATTAAAGAGGAGTCCATTATCTGTTGTCTATGTTGTCCCGGTATGGATGTCTAAGTTGAGAATAATCAAAAAGCGAGAAATCCAATGCGAACTTTCTCCTTAGACCTTTGTACATGCGGCATAGAGGTACCCCTTTGTGACACTTTGTTGAAACATATGTTATGCAATGATAATCCATGTTAATCCAAGCTAATTAGGACAAGGTGAGAGCCCTATTGGTAATATATGCATGAGGCTTGCAACTTATAAGATGTATTATGCATAACACATATGATTTATTACTACCGTTGACAAAATTGTTTCTATGTTTTCAAAATGAAAAGCTCTAGCACAAAAATAGTAATCCATGCTTCCCTCTGCGAAGGGCCTATCTTCTACTTTATTGTTGAGTCAGTTTACCTACTTCTTTCTATCTTAGAAGCAAACACTTGTGTGAACTGCGTGCATTGATTCTTACATGATTCACCTATTGCACTTGTTATATTACTTTGTGTTGACAATTATCCATGAGATAAACATGTTGAAATTGAAAGCAATTGCTGAAACTTAATCATCCTTTGTGTTGCTTCAATGCCTTTTACTTTGAATCTATTGCTTTATGAGTTAACTCTTATGCAAGACTTATTGATGCTTGTCTTGAAAGTACTATTCATGAAAAGTCTTTGCTATATGATTCAGTTGTTTAATCATTGTCTTTACCATTGCTTCGAATCACTTCATTCACTTCATATGCTGTACAATAGTATTGATCAAGATCATGTTGGTAGCATGTCACTTAAGAAATTATCCTTGTTATCGTTTACCTACTCGAGGGCGAGTAGGAACTAACCTTGGGGATGCTTGATACGTCTCCAACGTATCTATAATTTCTTATGTTCCATGCTAGTTTTATGACAATACCTACATGTTTTATTCATACTTTATATCGTTTTGATGCATTTTCCGGCGCTAACCTATTAACGAGATGCCGAAGAGCCAGTTGATGTTTTCTGCTGTTTTTGGTTTCAGAAATCCTAGAAAGGAAATATTCTCGGAATCGGACGAAATCAACGCCCAATATCTTATTTTTTCCCGGAAGCTTCCAGAGCACCGAAGAGGGGCCAGAGGGGGGCCAGGGGGGCCCACCCCACAAGGCGGCGTGGCCAAGGGGGGGGCGCGCCCCCCTATGGTCTGGCTGCCCTAGGTCCCTTCCGAGGCTGCCCTTCCGCCTATATAAAGCCTCCGTCGCGAAAACCCTAGAAGAATAAGCCACGATACGAGAAAAGTTCCAGAGCCGCCGCCATCGCGAAGCCAAGATTCGGGGACGAAGTCTCCGTTCCGGCATGCCGCCGGGACGGGAATTGCCCCGGAAGGCATCTCCATCGACACCACCGCCATCTTCATCACCGCTCTCTGTATCCTATGATGAGGAGGGAGTAGTTCTCCTCGAGGCTAAGGGTTGTACCGTAGCTATGTGGTTCATCTCTCTCTCCCATGTGATCTTTATGTGATCATGAGCTTTGTGATCTAGTTGAATATCATCTATGTGCTACTCTAGTGATGTTATTAAAGTAGTCTATTCCTCCTCCATGATGTAATGTTGACAGTGTGTGCATCATGTAGTACTTGGTTATGATTGTAATCTCTTGTAGATTATGGAGTTAATTATTACTATGATAGTATTGATGCGATCTATTCCCCCTTTCATAGCCTGACGGTGACAGTGTGCATGCTGTTAGTACTCGGTATAATTGCAACGGTCTATTATGCACTCTAAGGTTACTTAAATATGAACACCGAATGTTGTGGAGCTTGTTAACTCCGGCTTGAGGGAGCTCTTGTAGCCCTACACAATAAATGGTGTTTGTCATCCAACAAGAGAGTGTAGAGAAAGTAGTATTTGTTTATTCAGTTATGTGATCAATGTTGAGAGTGTCCACTAGTGAAAGTATGATCCCTAGGCCTTGTTTCCAAGCATCGAATCACCGTTTATTTACTGTTCCACTGCATGTTTACTCGCTTCCATAGTTATTTCAGATTGCTATTACCACTCATATTCATCCATATCACTTGCATCTCACTATCTCTTCGCCGAACTAGTGCACCTATACATCTGACAAGTGTATTGGGTGTGTTGGGGACACAAGAGACTTCTTGTATCGTGATTGCAGGGTTGCTTGAGAGGGATATCTTTGACCTCTACCTCCCTGAGTCCGATAAACCTTGGGTGATTCACTTAAGGGAAACTTGCTGCTGTTCTACAAACCTCTCCTCTTGGAGGCCCAACACTGTCTACAGGAATAGAAGCGTGCGTAGACATCAGCCGTCTCTAGAAGATTTCCCCTCAAGATTGAATCAACTTGAGTACGCCAGTAGAGGTAATTCTCTGCAGTAAGACGTATGGTGATCTAGTTGACCGGGGTAATGGGTGAATCCGCGGTGCCATGGACGAGACACTGCCTTTGCTCATTGTCGATCCGGTGGCAGTCGACTTGGCGGAGGAGGCATTTGAGGTAGAGGATCTGGAGAGCGAGATGCCGGAGGTAGTCATCGTAATCTCGGTAGGCAGCGGCGCTGCGACGATTAGTAGAGGCGATCAGCGGCTCAACGGACGTAGGCGGAAGTGGGAGTCGGGCAGCTAGGGTTTAGTGGCTCGGCTCTGATACCATATGCAAATACGTCATTTTTTTAGAGCACCCGCAGGAGCTCGCGTGTATTTGTATTAAGCAAGAAGAAGATACCATTTACAAGAGGGATACAACCATCAGCGATCGCTTTGGATTGCCTGCCACCTAGGGTGGGAAACCCTAACAGAGATTAAAGTTCACTATATCCGGACGTCCCACATCTACAACGTAACCATGCCAGCCATTCGTTGTCCAGGAGTTCCAAGAGGGTGTGGGCGGGCACTTCGTTGCGATCAAATACCCTGGCATTACGCTGCAACCAGAGCGATCTGGCGACCAGGAGAACTAGCGAGTTGAACCGCCGACGATCCTTCACCCTGATGCGTGACTCCGAAGAAGGCCACCCGTCCCAGATGGTGATGTCCTCCGCTGGTGTAAGATGCGCCCATTGCCGTCGCTGCAAAATTCTAAACCAGATGGCGCACGCGTAACGGCATTGCAAGAGTATGTGGTTCAGGGTCCCGTCCTTGATGCTGCAAAGCGGGCAGGTAGAATGGAAATGCATGCATGACACGCCATGCGGTCAGCAGACCAGCAGCAATCCCGTAGCGCGAGCCAGCCGAACACCTTGAACTTGAGGGGAGCGGAGGCGTTCCATAGCTGCGCAGCGCCAGGAAGCGTGGTTCTGCCGTAGAAGAAAGCACGGTAAGCCGTGCGGGCCGTGAAGGAGCCTGATCCAGTCCACTTCCATCGAAAGGAATCCTCTCCGCCGGCGGGCGGGGAAAGGCGTACTGCCTCCCAAAGCTTGAGGAATTTGACGGTGGCGTCAATAGACAGAATCCGTCCGATGTCGCGCACCCAAGCATTGCCCTGCAGCCCCGCGGCCACAGACAGGTTCAGTACTACGGACGGACGAACCATCTTCTTGACAGCCGGTGCGATGCAACCCGCCGTGAGGCCGCCAATCCAAGGATCCTGCCAGAACAACACGTTGTCGCCAGAGCCAACCGTGATCGCGACGCGTCGAAGACATCACGTGCCAATTGGTTTACTAACACGCTAAGCCCAGCCCACGATCTGTTACCTTCAGTTCTCATGGCATAGATCCACTTGGCACACAAGGCAGTGTTGAGCAATCTCAGGTTGTGAAGCCCCAGTCCACCCACAGATCTAGGTTGGCACACGATAGGCCAGGCCACGAGGCAGCTTCCGCCCTTGCAATACTTTGAGCCGGCCCACAGGAAATTGCGACGAAGCTTGTTGATGAAGGTGAAAACCCAGGGCTCGAGATCGAGTGCAAGCAGGTCTAGACCAAGGAAGACATCATGACCATCTGCACGTAGATCAGGCGAACATCGAAGGAGACGAGCTTCGCCCTCCACAGAGAAAGCTTGTTGGCGAGCTTATCAAGGATTGGCTGCACCTCGTGTTTGTGTAGCTTGTTGACCGATAATGGTAAGCCCAAGTACTTGCACGGCAAAGGCGAGATCGGGCATTGCAGAGCCGTACTCGTAGCCTCCACCTCCACGTCGGGACATCTGATGGGTGCGATGGAGCTTTTGGTGAGACGATTGAAGGATGTAGACCTTTTGTTGACGATGAGGCTGAGGAGAAGAGTTCAGCCATGACCGATAGAGCTCGGGTTGGATAGATAAAGGGAAAGGAAGAAGCGACGATGATCGCCGAAAGCAAAATCTAATGCAGACGCTTATGAACATACTCAAAAATGAGCTCCCCAAAGCAAGGAAAAATGGCAAAGCCAGAAAAATTCTCCAGGAAATCACCTGGAATGGCCTACTACTTCCTACTAGGGACTACTTAAGATGAATTGGTTCGTGCCGCCGGATCGACCGACCCATTTGCAGTCGTCGGGCCTTGCCTCTCTCCGTTTGCTTTAGTCTTCCGCTCGTAGGCGTACTCGGTACTCGAAAGTAAATGCTGCTAGCTAATCCATAAGCACGAAAAGAGGGGAATCAGTTAAAGACGTAGTTCAAGTTTGGTATCTACTTGAAATCGAATGAAAAGGAATGCACTCCCTTTGGTCGAGGTTCGCCATTCGATGCCTCAACCAAAGGGATTATTGGGTGTCCTGACTCGAGGATGCGACGTATCGTGGCCACCTCCTGAACAGTCGGCTTGGCAAAGATGACGATGTCGTCCACGTACAGAGAGACCCGGTGGCGCAGACCCACCGCAACGAGGTCCGCGATGATCCCAAGGTCCTCTGCAGCGCGCAACATGCCTGAGAGGACAACCATGGCGAGAATGAACAGCAGCGGCAACAGGGGGTCTCCCTGCCGCAAGCCCCTTCCATGGCGGAAAGATGCCCCGGGGCACCCATTCACGAGCACTTGCGTCGTGGCCGTACCCAGAAGCAAGGTGATCCAAGCAATCCACCTAGGGCAAAAACCACGCTGCCGCAAAGTACTGAGGAGGAAAGGCCATGAGACGCTATGAAATGCCCTAGCGAAGTCAAGCTTAAGGAGGAGCATCGGAATTCGCATCGTAATTGGTAGAGGTAAGGTTCGTGCCCTCAACAAGTCAGCCGGTATCTCATTATAAGTTAGTATGGCTAGTGGTGGCAAAAGGCATAGCATGTTCACCATGGACGTAGTCAGCTTCTCTCGACGAGACGACTTCTCGCCCTCTTGGCATGGCCACATGAGACATGAGAGCTGGCGATGGTGCTTCTCCATGTCTCATCCAAGAACGATCTAACAACGGCCCAATAACTCACATGAAACGGAGAACAAAATTCGGGTAGGACTAGGTAAAGACCGACCTCTACGGAGGTCTAATCATCGCGAAAAACGCTCCAACGATCAGCGCGCGGGTCGCTCCCGTCTTGACGCGTGGCAAGCTAGCGCAACACGTCCGTCCCGTCTCGGCACGAGTACGTCCGCCGCTCCGCGTACGTATATGGCTCTGCGCGAGTACGTTGGCTGTCCGGTACGCACATGGCTCCTCACGAGTACGTCCGTGCACGGCCGCGCTAGTACAACCGTCAGCATCGAGTCCACTTCGATTCATCTTGCGTGATAAACATCAAGTGCGTTGATGGCAATGGGTACCCATGACTCGCGTACCCGTCGGGTAAAAACTCAATAGGAGTACGGGTATGGAACAAAATATTACCCATGGGTTTATAAATGGGAAAAATATCATACCCATCAGGTAGAGTGGGTACGGGTATGGGATCGTATAACCCATACCCGCATACCCATGTACCCATCTAAATTTAACAAGTGGGTCGTCGTAATATTCTAAACTACCCAATTTCCCCCTAATCATGCCGTCGTGTTGCTAGGCTAAACCCCACGCTTTCCGGTCTCACAATCGCTGGTAGGTTAGTGAGGATTATACCCCTATTTATGAGCGCTTCACCTCTTGTAATATTTTTTAGATCAATTTGATGTGTTGTAAGCGCGAGTATTTTTACCCACGGGTACCCATTTACCCTGCCGGGTGACGGGTATGGAAAAAATTTATACCCGTTGACGGGTATGGGTACGGGTGATAGGTAAGAATGAAAGTGACGGGTACGGGTATGGGATGCCTCTACCCGTACTCATACCCTGCGGGTGCCATCCCTAGTACTCATGTGTTGTATAATTGGACCTAGACGTATAACACATGAAACTGTACTTGGTCCAGCTATCTACATGCATGGATCACGTTGGGACCAAGTACAACTAGCTAGTCTTTACTATTAAATGGGAGTTGGTCGTTTGACACTCAACGCACTTTGGTGGTCGTCATTAGACTCATCCTGTCCGTCCAATCACCAGTTAACATCTCCCCATCTTGACATCCGTTTGGACGCGACTACATTTAGGTCAACCTGAATTTAACTTAACGTTAGGTCACGAAAACTTCCTTTTCCGTACAGCTGTTACTTTCTAAAATAGGACCACCGTTCACGTGCCGCCGGGAAATCAAGGGCGCTTTTCGAGCGTGAACCTCAAGGGTGTGGACATCTCGCGGGAATCAAGGACGATTTCTTTCCCTCCCACCAAGTAATATTCTTTCCCATACCCCCTCCGTCCCCTTCTCACTTTTTCTTCTCCATTGATCCCTTTTCTGCTCCATTGCCCCGGTCTGCGTCCATTGATTTTTTTTCTTCTCCAAAAACCAGAACCAGAAGTAACATCTACTAGGTTAAGAGGCCATATCTGTTGGAAGAAACATCCCTGATTCGGCCAACGTTTTTTGCTGGTGGACTAGATTTGCTGGAAGAAGACATCCCACGGTTTGGGTAGGGCATTAGGTCCAAAAAAAGACATCCCTCCCCATTTCATACGAGACCATCTTGCAGGAACTTGTGAAAAAAACACATCCAGTTCAAGATCTGCTGAGGGAAAACAACATCTACTGTAAGGTACTGGATCAAAACATACCCCGTTTCACTGGATGTTTTGTGAATAACATCCCAGATTTTTGACTAACCTGAAATTCCCCTTTTCCAGCAACCAACAGATCTGTTCAATAAAAAAACATCCAAAAACTATCTGTATGAAGAGAAAACCAGTACCTGACTGCTGCATGACATCCTGCAAGAACTGTTGAAGAAAGAACAAAATAGCAGGCTTGCACAGAGTAAGAGTTACAGAAAACCAATTCCATTTGCAGTACAAGTAAAGCATCAGACTTTTCCCTCTGTTTGTAACATCCCAGGAAAGACAGAGTTGCATATCAGAAGATGATCTCTCGATAGTATATAGGATGGAAATTAACATCCATGATTGCAGTACCCCAAAATCTAGCCTACCCAGTAACTGCCTCCAGTGTTGACAAAAATATACTCCAGCACAGTTTGCTATATGATTCACCACTTTGTGCACCCTGTCTTTTTTTCGAAACTTAGATGCAATATGTTGTTCTTCTGTGATTCTTGTTGCAACATATATGGACCTGCACTTGTATCAACAGCATCAGTAGGTACTGCCCCACCGCTAGCATCATTAACAACATCCATATTAGCAGCTGACTGGTCGGCATCAATATCTGCATTCTCTCTATTGCATTCTTCATCATTTGTAGTTGCTGAATGTTTCTTGTCCATACTGTCGACTGCGGTAGTTGTGTGTTCTTTGAAATCTTCTTTGTTGGTTTGCATTTCTTCTTCCTGTGAGCTAATTTGCTGGTTCGTGCGTGCTGTGATGCGCTGTTTAGATGACCTTGTTGGCAAATTCTTCAGCAACATCTGCATGCTTGCTTCAAAAACCGTGGCAAGCATACTCAATTGCTTCTTTGAATCATGATTTTCCTGCGAACGTGATAATTAAGAATTGTTAGAACAAGAATATGTCGAGAGAACAAAAAGGAAGAAATTCATTAACCAAAACAAGAATATCGTGAGTTTGCTATTTTTCTTATTTCATTTGTTGGGTCATGTGGTGCATTATGACTGATGAACTTCTCAAAAATCTCTGGGTCTGCGAAAAGAATGCTCTGTACCCCAGTGTATTCTTCTGATTTCGCCCTTTCATAGTATTCTTTGTCTTCTTCATCGTAATCTTCGACATTTCTGATGTTGTTTTGATCTTGATCTTCCATGTTGCTTTGCTCTCCCCCATGTGCATCTGATAGGTTCACTGATTCTTCTTGATGTGTTGGATCTGGCATTCAGCTTCGCATTTTGCAAAAGAAAAACAGGGGAAAACATTCAGGATATTTTGTAAGTACATTTGAATGTTAGGCAGAAAACACAACAGTGTGATTAAGAAAATGCACAGATATAAAGGATGTTTTTAGAAGCTAGATGTCACATGGGTAACCTATGGATGACAATCAAAAACGTGTACCATCTAGTCCTGGAACTACCAATTCTTGTTGGAGTTACAATAATGAATTCAGGATTCAACTTCACATTTAAGAAAGGAAAAGTGACAGTAAGCAAAAACCTATGAGGATGTTACCAATCACATTTAAGAGGGGAAAAAAGGGGGGAAACATCCAGGGAGATTAGGAGATAAAGGAAATTACACTAGAACGTTGGAGTTCACAGTGATAGCAAGGAACAGGTGTAACAGTGAGAAGAAAAAAATAGGATGTTTTTTAAAATTAAATTACTCATGCATAAGGTCTGCAGTATGAAAGTAGATTTCATTAAAAATTGAACAAAAAAATTTCCCATATGCGTTGTACAAGTATAAAACACGGGAAAAATCACAGATGTTAAAGTAAGCAAGAACCCATGAGGATGTTACCAATCACATTTAAGAGAATTTTCCACTGTCATCTAATAAGCATATGATATCTATTTTTATGCATTGTGACATCTAATAGGTTAAGTTCCTTCAATTATTTCTGGAATATGAATTACCGGTGCATGCCGAAAGAACCATCAGGTGATGTATCCTGCGAAATCGCTTTCTTGACCATTGCGTTGCTCCAAACGGATAAGCGTGTGCCTTCATCACTTACCTCGATGTCTTTGAGCTGTAATGAATCCAGGTATTTGACCTGTGGAATATGAAAATAGATTAGTTTTGTACAAATGTATTTATTCAGTTTTTTTTCAATCAGAAGCTACTGGAAGAATGTAAATGCATGAAGTTGCAGACATGAAGTAAGCAGACTTTGTGAACAATAGAGGAGTGTAATCACCATTATGTATAACATGCATTGACTTGAGAATAGCTTTTTCTGTTGTTGACTTTGTATCTTTTTGAATCATCGTGATGATGAACTTGCATACATTTGACTTCTTAGCTTGTTGGATGTCAATGGGAAATGGGTATATCCTGGGGCTTATGCGCACGCCTGTTGTTGGGGCGAGTACGGAGCACATCCCATATGTTATGAATAGTTTCAGGTAGTTGTTATCAGCATTCTTCATTGTTACCAACTTCTTCTCTAAAGACTTGATCGTTGGCTGCTTGTTGCCTCCACAACCAATTTCCTCTCTCATGAACTTGATTGCTTCAGCATCTAAGTCATAACGCACATGAGGAACTCCTATAACCTTCTGCACAGATTCCTCGGTGATAGGAATTGATCCTCTGATGAAACTATTCATAAAACTTGCATGATACAACGGAATACAAGGCTGCATGATATTGGATCGAAGCTTTCCATCAAAAACTTGCACAACTCAGGCTGCAATTTTCAACACTTGATGTCCAGTAAACCACCATATTCTGCACCCTTATCATGTTTTTCTGATCATCTGAGATGTTTGGGTACAACCTGACCAACTTCATTGGTGATGCACGCTGCAGTAATTTTTTTCCTTTTTGCCTACAAATAAATGATATAATGTGTTGTTTATATCTGTGCATAAAAATACACCATACAAAAACATAGTAAAAGTGTTTATTTTGCTTGCCCATAAAAATAATCTGGGGTATGAATTTAGTTTCAGTCCATATGTATTTAATACTCATCGGTTACGTCAACTTAATGTACAGTTGACGTATGTTGGCAGTTATAGATATTTGAAAGTTGACATTTGCCAGAATATAATACGTATCACAACTACAAAATAAAAACCATGCAGTAAAAACAGTGGCCATGTATAAAACAAGTTGTTCAATATTTGAAAAAAAGCATGAAGAAATGCATTTACTTTTTTCAATAAGAAAGTGGCGGGGGAAAATACCTACTTGCAATCTAACCACAAGTATTGCTTCCCTGTCCATATTAGTTTGTAGAATTTTTTCTTCCTCTGTACACATGTTCTTCCTCTTGAATGGCATGTTCATTGTTTTCTCCTTTTTCTTCACACTGTATCTCCTAGTGCACTGGTGAAATCCGATGCTTCAACGTAAGTTTCTTGCGCATAGTACTAAGCATAGAATGTTTCTTGGCAGACTTGTTTTTCCTACAACTGCTTGACTTAGTCATAGTTCCCTAACAGTTCAGAAGATAAAACTGGCAGTTAGAAAACAAACACAGGGCCCTGAAAACTGTATTTTTCCAGTTTGATTAAGTATTTGAACAATGAAACATTTTTTGAGAATCAACTTCATAAAATCAAACAAATTGTTAAAAAAGCATACAGAGCATAGAAAATGTATCTTTGCCGCATTCAGGTAACATATGAAAAAGGTGTACATCATAAATGCATGGATAAACAATTAATTATTGTACAACAGTTTTTTTAATGATTTCACGATTCCTGTAACATCCCCTTCTGCTATTTCCAGCATTTTTGATAGTGGAACCTGGACTAGTTTAACCCCTGGGTGTTCTAGCACGAAATGATGGGGAAAAGGCGTTTTATACTTGGCCAATTGGTGTAGTTTTCTGAATTGTGCAATCGGGAAAACTAGTTAGGTACTGGTTAGAGGGGAAATAGAATCTAGTAATGGCACATGTATTAAGAGGTTGCTCCAGAACATCTGAGATGTCACACCTATCTTTCAGATATTACACTTACAAAGTTTCAGAAAACTTTTAAAATGTAGATGTCGCATGTTTTTTTCTTGCATGGCAGGGGCCTATATGATACAAAGCAGGATGTCGCATGCCTATCTAAATGGCACACCCAAAGCAAGCTTTGTGACACCAGAACTTAAATGGCACACACCTAGAGATATCAAAAACCTAACTAGTTGGCAACCTTAAAAAGTCAGATATTACAATTAAAATATAGATGTTATTTAAAAATGAAATGTCACAGACTTGATTCCAGACTTAAATCCAGAAGTGACACCTGAACTAAAATGTTACTCCAAAAAAATTGAGATTTCACAGACTTAAATCCAGATGTCACGGACTTAAAATTCAGTAATATCTTCAGCAACATCTGCATGCCTTAAAATTCAGATGTCACACAATTTTTTAGATGTTACAGGTTTAAAAGTCAAATGTTACACAGAAGATGCGATGTGGCAAAAAAAAAAAAAGAAGTGACACCTGAAAGACGATGTTGCTTCATAACAAAAAACACAGTTGGATTTTGCATGCCTATCTAAATGGCACACCCAAAAAAAGCTTGTGACACCTGAACCCAAAAAAGCTTGTGACACAGAAGCTAGTAGTGATAACTGAACACCTTAACTGTAACCTAGCTAGAATCTTTCTTAAACTTACATTTAAATTTAGATGTTGCTCCACCAAAGTGAGATGTTACAGATGTGATATTACACTTAACAATCAGATGTTACTCAAAAAAATGCTGAGATGTGACAACTGAACTAAGATGTTGCTCCTGCACTAAGATATTACAAACTGCGAGATGTTACGCCAAACTGAGGTGCATATATCAGAAGATACTCCAACATAATTGAGATGTCAGACACCGTAATATGTAACTCGACTAGGTGTAGCATACGCAACCTAGCTAGAATGTGCCATGAGGATGTCGCCATGCCTATACGTAACTCGACTAGGTGTAGCATACGCAACAGATGCTCGGATGTTCCAAAAAAATCACACATACCTGCTGGTAAAAAAGGATGTGCCGCGGCCCCAGGATGTTACTGCCGAAAGGGGGGATGGGGCTTAGCGGGGATGATGCTGCCGGCAACCCGAAGATGTTGCTCCCAACAGCCGAGGATGTCGTCTTCGACAATAGGATGTCGTCACTGGCAGGAAGATGTTGCTGCCCCAAGCGGATGGAGCTTAGCGGCGATGATGCTTTCGGCAACCCGAAGATGTTGCCCCCAACGGGCGAGGATGTCGTCGCTGACAGTAGGATGTTGCTGCCGACGGCGAGGAAGACACTTGGCGGCGACGCTGCTATCGGTGACCCGTAGAAGTAGCCGCCGGCGACGAGGATGTGAACGTCGACACAGTGGCTGCAGACGAGAAAGCATAAGAAGCGGCCAACACCTCCAGAAAACGTTCCGGCGATTCGACGACGACGACGAAGCCCTCGGCGACGGATGCGACCTGAAAAACAAGGTCAAAATCAGCGGATGCGGGAGGCTGGGGAACCCGATTTGAGTTCAGCCGAGACGAACCGAGATGAAATTCGTCTTCCCCCGACGAGGAGTCAGCAACGCCTGTATCCCCAACTACTCCGGCGGCCTAAACTACCGAAACATCGCCGGATTTGCGGCCCGCGGCGGTGGGAGGGGACGAGGAGATGGGAGGCGGACGGCAAAATGGGGAACGGCTACGGGTACCGCTAGCTTCAGACGGGCCTCACATGGTCGGGCCGCACAGCTAGCTTCAGACCGTCAGATGCCGATCGTGCGGCCACGACGAACGACCTGGACGTATGTTAAAACCAGATCAGCTTAGAGATAGATTTCCCGTTTATCTATTACGTCGGCCTAAATAGTTGCCAAAAATCGCTCACATTGCCATCCGTTTGACCTATTACGTCGGCCTAAATAGTTGCAAAAAATCGCTCACATTACCATCATCGCTTCATTATCATAAATGCTACCTAAAATCTAGAGCGGTATTACCAAAATCCAGTGCCACGGCGCTAAGCAGGCAATCAAATCACATATCACCTTCTGAAGTAGTGGAACAAGCCCCGCCATCTTCTCTATGGAGCAAGCCCCGCACACCACGCAGACGCAGTCACGCAACGCACCTGATCCCCTCCCCCTCCGGCGGAGGCACCTCTTCTCCACCGGATCACCTCCCTCCAGTCTCCTCTGATCAAAGCAACGGCGATCGAAGGGAGACCCGGAGGCTGCCGGCGGGAACTCCCAAGGCAACTACCCTGCTCAACGCAATATTTCGCCGACCTCCTAGGCCTCGCACTAAGACTGCTGGCGACGGCGACTGGCTCGGGATCTGGGACGACAGTCACTTCGTCTTCAAGATGTCCCGCCCGCCGCTGCCAGGGAGATCGTGGTTGCACTGCCGCACGGCCATACCAGGTTCTTAAGGGCTATGTCCTCCTGCTGCTCAAGATGGACAGTTTTGTGAAGGTTTACTTCACCCTCCTCTTCCTGCTCTACTCGATTGTTTTATGAAGACCATGACCTTCGGTTCTAGAAAATCTGCAATTGACCAGATCATTGATAGCCGAACCATATCACTGGACAATGCCTATGGGTTTCTAAGTTTTTGACAGGTTGGCTTACCTCCTCGGAGAACAGCTGCAACATGCTTGACGATATGCCTCTATGGGCTGTAGTTAGGAATGGATCATGTACATGCTTAGAAAGTAGATTAGAAAATTTTCAATTCTCAAGTGCTTACCTCTGCTAGGAAGTTGAATTACTTCCAAACTTGATTTTTTATGCTACACAAATTTTGTTGTTGTTTGAGGTGCTAAACTAATCAGCAAAGCATCTCGTATGTGCTTGGGCACGAGCAGAGGTGGTAGCGTGAGGATACATGGTTCGATTGACCGCGCCGACGGTGTCCAGGGACACACAGTACAAAAATTGGGAGCCTTAGTTCCGCTTTGATGCTCTTAGTTCCTTTTCCGATTCTGTCTCAACAAATCCTGAAAGTGGGCAAAACCAATCAGCAAGTGAGTAGGATCCTTTTCAGTGCGAGGCACAAGTACTTGTTGGTAGACAAAAGCAGCACCTTTGATGTCACTGTAGCTGTTATTTCAAATGAAACCTTTGATTGATATTTATGCCTGCTGAAGGTTGTATATGTATTCTTTATGTTGCAGCTGCAGAGCACCAAGAAGTCTACAATTTATATGAGATGACAGGCTTGAAAAATGGTGAGAACTGAATCAACATAAATCCCTTCTTCTGTCATTTTTTTCCTTCTTCAAATCTCATCTTCCTATGTATAATATTTTGTGTCTGCTGCAATGCACAAAGAAGTGAGGTTCTCTTATGAAGTTATCCTATTTTTTCCTTATCTTTCAGATTTTTATCTAAACGTGCATGAATTAAACCAGTGGTGAACTGGTGATTCGTTGGTTTCCTTTTGGAAGTAACTCTGTGAAGTTCTTTATCCTGCTGCTCCAGTACGACCCAACTAGGTCATTTTCAGGTGAACTATTTTATTGTTCAACTACACTTGATAGTTATACACAGCATATTTTCCATTTTCCGTTTGCGTCATCTCAACATTTGCGTCATATGAAATTTAACTATGTTGCTCATGAACTAAGATGTTAAATGAAAAGGTTTATTCCTATAACAACAAAGCTCTTGTGGCCCATTTCATCGGATTAAGCATTATAGAAAATTGATGTTTCAACAATTCCTCCAACATCATGAGAAGGTCTATTCCTCTAACCAATGAGATGGCAACGGCCGATAGTGGAGCCCCTTTGGTAGTTACTCTATCATTTCCCTCCCTCACATCCTCCATTGTTCTTCTCCATCAAGTCCGATGGCCGGAGCCCGCGGACAGACCTCTTCGTGTTCGTGCAGCAACCGCTCGTTCTGTCTCCTCCGGGAAATATTAACAGTGACCAGATTGTAGACATAGTAGCAACAGGAAAATCTTGGGGAAGTACTGGTAGTTCATATTTTTTGCGGAGCAAAGTTCAACTCTCACATATTTCGGTTCCATGTATATGATAAATTGGCATGTGAGTTCTCAAGGTAATTGATTCTTGAGTCCTATATTGTTCGTGTTATTGTCAACGGTCATGGTAACTTGATCAGTTCTTCGAAAAGATAACACTACAATTTCAAATAATCTTTTTGAACCATTAGTTATTTTACCCTAAATCCTAAAACGTATGCTTTCAAATAATCTTTTTTCTAAACATTAGTTATTTACACTAAATCTTGAAACATATGCTATCATGTTATTTCTGAATAATCCTTCAAATAAATCCTGATGGAAGCTAATCTGTCTAATATTGTCAGGATTAATGTTGTGAAATGCCACAAGAACATGATCCTTATATTTCTTCGCAGCTGGACACGTGATCTTTATTCCTTGGTGGCATATCAGTCTGAATTAATGGTGGTAGTTGGTGAACCATTGATACTGGTCATACCATTCAGTTTGTGTATCAATGAAAAACTCCTATACCTAAGAAAATGAGGCTAGATTATTCTCTTCATTTACTATGAAAATGATCCAACCTGCAGATCTGGTCCTTCGGCAGTTAAATTGAGACTTTGACCCAACTCTTGGTGTCGTGACCGGGCTCTTGGTGCCCTATTACCACCTATATGAATTGTAAATTCATGTGCGTACTTGCACCATAGAGCAAGGAACGTGAAATATGAAACATATTACGTGTATGGCCCACAAGTTTGAGTATCATAAATTGCATGGTCTTCCCCAGAAGTGGTGTTTGTTGGTTAAATGATTATTAATATGACCACTTCCCTCACATACCACCGAAAACCTTATATGCATTATATTTATATATGTGTGGTGAGATTTTTTAAAGCCGTGGCAACGCACGGGCATTCAACTAGTACGTATAAAACATGAGTACAAATTACGTACAACACACGAGTACAGTTGTATATAGCACACAGGTACAGTTGCGTATAACACACGAGTACAATTGAACACACGGGCGAGTACAAGTACATTCGGCCTACACGAGCAGGTACAGTCACGCACAACACACGAGTACAGTTGAACACACGAGCGAGTACAAGTACAGTCACGCACACGAGCAGGTACAAACGCGCATACGAGCAGGTACAGTCGCGCGTAAGTACAGGTACAGTCCCGCACATGGGCGAGTACAGTTAGAAGTAAAGGAAAAAATTGCACCAAATACACTAAAAACAGAAGTACTTATCAGTTGATACACGAGTACAGTTAGGTACACACCACAGATACAATTATAATATTATTGGAAGTATGAAAAAAAATGGAAAAAGTGACACAACTCAGTCTTCTCTCTCCTCCCCCATCCCCACCTTCCTTCTCCTTGCGACACGTGGCGAGCAGGGAGACCACATCCCAGTGATTTTCTGGCACCACGGCGCGCCACTTCTCGCGTGCGGAGCGAGTTGTCTTCTCTTCGCGGAGGTCGGCCTTTTTCTAGAGTTTTCGACAAAATTCGGACGGCCATGACAACCTACGTCACGCCCTATGTCTTTTTAAGGGCCTACTACATCAGCATATAGAAAGCTTCGAGCGTATGTGCTTTTTGTTTTTTAGGGACAAAATATCCTTCACTTTTTGAACGTGAAAGACAATGTGTTTCTTTATTAACACGGGTGTGTAAATAATATTCAATCAACGCCTTCGAAGATACAAAGAGAAACCTGAGATAGACCTATATCAGCTGCTTCTAAGAGAATCTCTTCTTAGTTATACCTTTTCTTCTCCCTATTTTCTCTTCTTAATTGTCAGGGCCATTTTAGAAGAGGGGAAAATAATCAACTAACCTCAAAATTCCATCTCCTGTGTACAAGTTTCTATTGTTGATGAAATTAACAGCGGCAACATTTGATGAAATGCAAGAAGTAGAGGGACAGGAACCTAAGTGATTTTTTTCCTTTTCAGGGCATCAGCTTAATCAAGGATAATGGCCAGATGCATCTAAAAGGGAAATAAATACCATTCGCTTGGTAATTACCTTACGGATCAGAATCATGCATGTACACTACTTTTGCATTATGACCTTCATTCTATATATCTTGCTCCATTTACCATCCTCATCAACTTGCCAAATGCAAATGATCTACAGAGTTTGGAAAGAAATCAGTACAACTTAACCATACTTGGTACAGAAACAGCGAGCACATTATGGACACAACAACATCTGAGATTACAAACATCTAGGAGTGAACATCAGCCCTTTAAAAAAGAGCATCAACACCGTGCTTTTCTTTTCCCCGAATTTTGACCCTACTTTGTCCGTTTGCTGTTGTAGTTTAAAGAAAATACATGGTTAATGTGTAAAATACATCTTGGTGATTGCATGAAGAAGAAAAAAAACTCATGTCAGCTCAACCTACCAGCTTATATCTCGACTAATGCCGATGTGGGTCTTCTAAACATGCAGGGTCTCGTTCATCCACGCCAAGACACCATCTTTAATTTTGAAGAACTTCATTCTTTTAGACATCAAAATTAAATGATAAGAAATTCCTCTGCAAAGATAGTTTAGTACGACATAAGAAACAAGGAAGAACATATAAGTTAGAGAACTTTAGAACAACTAATATGTTCTTTCCGAAAACAATCAACTACTAATAACACAGTTCACTGGGAGCACCTTACGTGTTACCAATTCAAAAGTTCAAATCAAAATAACAATGGTAAAAATGACTTGGTGGTATAGTCCTATAGATTGACGAGAAAAATAAGAAAGAAACAATTGAAAACTTGCCTAAAGATGTAACCTTGGGGCATGTTTATCTCATGTTCTTTCTCTACACTATGCAATGATTCCTCAATTATGCAAATCTTCAAGGTTAATCTCAATAGGCTACACCTTCCATAAACTATAACACCTCCTTAATAGCTGCCTGAAATATCCAAATATGGTTAGAGAATTGGAAGAGTGTAGTTTGCAGAACCTGGAATGATAGGCTGTTAGCATGGTTGCGTTAAGGGCATCTTCAACTTTCGGCTTCTTACCGCTCTTGAGACTTATTAGTTAGTGTAGTGTAAATTATGACAATGCTATGGTAGACTCGCTGGTCTAAATCTACTTAATATTATTGGCAATGGCAAGCTTACAAATATGTAAATTAAATAGTAGTAGTAACTCTGAAAGAGAGCTCACCTAATTATCTGAATAGCAAGCCTCCCCTGCAGAAGTAAACAACCAGAATGGGTACCATCGAAAGTTTAAGCCGCAATTCACATGTATATGATATCATCGAGACAAGGTTTGATTTCTCTCCCAAATCATCAACGGAAACTTCAAGCGTGAACGAAAACCTGATCAATAGGAGATGAAAAAAACCTTGGTGGAGCGTGTCGTCAACGAGCATGAAGCCACTGGATGTGCAGGGGACGGGCGGGGCGCAACATCGACGGTGTGCGGGGATCGGCGGCGGTAGTGCGAGGCTGTGGAGGCAGAGTGAAGGATCCGGCGGCGGGCGTGCAACGCTCTGCGAGCAGGATGACGATGATGGCGGCGTGCTACTGACGGTGGCCTATTTAACTGCTACTGCTACAGGGTTGTCCTGTTGGATAGGGCGGCGGCTTCGTCATGGCCGCTGGCCAACGGATGAACGGGGTCGATGCGTTGGCCAAATTTTCAGGGCAGCGGCGTGCGTGAACAACCCCGTGTTCCACTTCGTCCTACACCGCGGTCAGCGCAATCACGGACGCACACCAAGAATACGTCTGCTTTTCTCCATGGCATTGAACATGATTTGGGATAACGAAGAAAAGAAGGATTTGATTTGGTAAGTAAAGAATTGATTTGACAACGAAAGAGGGAAATTAGAGTGGGGATTAGGAAGGGCGGTCAAACAAGGAAAGTAGCACTGTAATTGTGCAGGGCGGACTATGCATTAGAGGGTGGGATGGATGCACCAATAAAAAAAACCGGTCCGGTCTAATATTTGATCGGACGCGTAAGTAGTGCGATCAGATTTGACGGCTAAGA
The DNA here is from genome assembly GCF_022539505.1 of Lolium rigidum. Lineage (NCBI taxonomy): Eukaryota > Viridiplantae > Streptophyta > Magnoliopsida > Poales > Poaceae > Lolium > Lolium rigidum. Next base: position 182,968,317 of record NC_061511.1, on the reverse strand, counting down.
TGATTCCAATGACGACCACCAAAGTGCGTTGAGTGTCAAACGACCAACTCCCATTTAATAGTAAAGATTACACCATTTTTGAGAAAAAACATAATGAGCCTAACCTCACCTAATGCCTGATATGTAACTAGAGCAAAACGGTCCAGGCTAACGAATGAAAAAATAAGCCCAATCTAACAGAAAGAGAAAGGGCCCAGGTTCCCGCCGGCAAGGTGAGCGTGAAATCCTATTTGCCGCCCATTGCGGATGCTCCTATTTGACGCTTTAAGCGTCGATCCTTAGCCAACGCATATCTCCTGTGGCTCCAACGTGAGGCCCAGGTTACTTCATGGGCTTTACCATCGTACCAATTCCTCCTTTTGTTTTTCACAGTACCAATTCTCGGGATTCCTATACACCGACCAGGTCGGTACCTACCAGGCACCGCACACCCCTGGTCGGGTATGGGCCTGGCCCATTTTTCGCTTTTTCATTTTTTTCGTTACTGTTGTTCCTTTTTTGTTTGTTTGTTTTCCTTTTCTTTTCTGGTTCTTTTTTTGTTCAAATTCGAAAAAGTTTAAATTGTAAAATAGTTCATATTTGAAAAAAAAATTCAAAAATGGAAAATATTTAATTGTGAAAAATGTTCCAATTAATTTTTTGTTCGTATTAAAAAAAAATGTTCAAATTAAATTTTTGCTCGTATTAAAAAATGTTGAAATTAAAATTTTGTTCGTATTCAAAAATGTTCAAATTAAATTTTTGTTCGTATTAAAAAATGTCCAAATTAAATTTTTTTTCGTATCCAGAAATGTTCAAATTTTGAAATAAAAAATTAAAACTAAAATTTTGGAAAAAATGTTCAAATTTTGAAAATATTTGGAACAAAAGAACGAATTTTCGAAAAAAATATTAGAACAAAATTGTAAAAATTCGCATTCAAAAATATTTTAGCTTTAAAAAACATAAAAAGAAAAGGAAAACCCCGAAAAAAATAAAGAAAAGTGACTTTAGGCCGGCCCAAACCACCCGCCTGGGGGGTGTGCGGCGCCTGGTCCGTGCCGACCAGGTCGGCATACAGCACCCCCCCCCCCCAATTCTTATTCCCGTTCCGACGTTTGCTCCACCTAGCTCAGGCACACTTTCGATGTTGTAGGTTTTTGTCGTTCGCTTCTTTGTGCTGGATTAGAAGAAAATGTTGAAATAAATAATATTCCTAGATTTAAAAATGTTCACGAAAATTAAGTTACAGATCAAAAAGTGTTTAAAAATAATGGGAAATTAAAAAGGTCCATGCATTTTCAAAAAAGTTCCTGAAGTTTAAAAATGTTCATGGATTTGAAAAATTGTCTTGTTTTTGTAAAAAATGTTCGCGAGTTTTATGAATATTCATGCAATTTCATAAAATGTTCATGAAGTTAAAAGTCGTTCACAAATTTAAAGGTTCACGAGTTTTATAAACATCCATGGATTTTTTTAAATGTTCATGATGTCAAAAATTGTTCACAAATGTTACATGTTCACGATTTTTATATAATTCGCGGTTTTATTAAAATATTCATGAAGTTAAATTTTTCGCAAATTTAAATGTTCGCGAGTTTTTATAACATCCTTGGATTTTTAAAAAAATGTTCATGATACTAAAAATTGTTCACAAATTTTAAATGTTCGTGAGATTTATAAACAGTTGTGGATTTTAGAAAATGTTCATGAAGTTTAAATTTGTTTACGAATTTGAATGTTTCACGTAAAATTGAAATGCTCATGAATTGAAAATGATAAGAAAAAGAGAAAAGGAAAAATACTAGGTAGAAAAATTACAGAAGAAACTGGAAAAAAAAAACACAAATCCCGTAGCGCTGCGTAAACCAGAAAAAGAAACGACTTAAATCTGCCTGAATCTTTCGAACGGAAAAACTAACATAAAATCTGGACGAGGCAGTCGAAAGAAGTAAAAGAGGAACAACTTCAGAAACGAAGATGAAGGATAAACGCGTGCAAAATTTTATGTGGTCTCTCGGCTACTCAGGCTTCTTTGGCGTGAGCAGTGAAGGACTGAGTGGGGGCTTGGCCCTCTTCTGGTTGCAGCCATACACCGTCTCGTTGAGGGGCTTGAATAATCGTTGTATTGATGTATCTATATCTGATGAGAATGGTGATTCATGGCGTGCTAGTTTTATTTACGGAGAGCCTCGGAGAGACAAGCGTCATGAGTTTTGGGATTTCATGCGGCGCTTGAAAGGACAATGGGATGGGCCGTGGATTGTCTGCGGTGATTTTAATGAGGTTCTAAGTAATACTGAGCATTTTGGCTCTAATGATCGCTCTGAGGCTCAGATGATGAGGTTCAGAGAATGCCTCGACGATTGCGGCCTTGTGGACTTGGGTTTTTCTGGTCCTGCCTAAGTGCCTATACGTGGTCAAACCACCAGGATGCAGAATCTAATGTTCGTGTTCGTCTGGATCGGGGAGTAGCAAACGGAGAATTCAGTGCTCTCTTTGATGATTGTCAAGTGGTTAATGTTATAACCACCACGTCTGATCACTTTGCCGTTCACATCAGCCTGAAGAAATTCGCAGATGATCCTACTGTACGACCTGTACAGGTGGGCTTCCGCTTTGAGGCGGCCTGGCTACGAGCGCCAGACTACAGGCAGGTGATGGAGCAGGCTTGGGCCGATAACGCCAATGGTGCTGGGAGTCTGCGTGCTACCTGGACTAGACTAAATCAAGTGGCGGGCTCATTGCGCAATTGGAGTAGGGATACTTTCGGCTCGGTGAGAAAGCAGATTCAGAAGTTTGAAAAAGACCTGAAAACTCTCCGGTTGGCGCCTTGGCGTGTGGATGGTTCTGAGATAAAACGCGTCGAGAAAAAGCTCTGTGGGCTATTTGAGCGTGAGAAATCATGGCCCGACAAAGATCACGAGTGGAATGGCTGCGGGAGGGGGACCGTAACACGGCTTTTTTCCATGCTCGTGCATCTGCCCGACGCCGTACAAACAAGATCAAAACGATTGTCACTGAAGATGGTGTTCGGTGCACCGATCTGGCTAGCATCAAGGGGGAGGTGGAGAGCTTTTATGAGCAGATGTTCTCTTCTGAACCATGCTTGGCTATTGATGCTGTCCTGGATGGTATTCATAGTAAGGTAACTGATAATATGAATTCAGATTTATGTAGACCTGTTTCTAATGAAGAGATCAAGGTGGCTCTCTTCCAGATGGGTCCCACAAAGGCTCTGGGGCCTGATGGTTTCCCGGCACTATTCTACCAGACCCATTGGGAGCTCATCCAGGAAGAGATTTGTAATGCCGTTCGATGTTTTTTGGAGGGTGAGAGCATTCCTGAGGGCTTGTTTGACTCGGTGATTGTGCTTATACCTAAGGTGAATAATCCGGAACACCTCAAGAACTTCAGACGTATCAGTCTTTGTAATGTTCTTTACAAGATTGCTTCCAAGGTTCTAGCAAATAGGCTCAAGATTATCCTTCCCGATATTATTTCAGAACACCAGAGCGCATTTGTGTCGGGAAGACTAATCACAGATAATGCATTGGTGGCCTATGAGTGCTTGCATACCATTCGGAAGCAAAAAAGCGAAACAGCCGTTTTTTGCTTTGAAAATCGACATGATGAAGGCCTACGACCGTGTTGAGTGGAACTATTTAGCTGGGTGCTTATCAAGGCTGGGTTTTGCGGGTCCCTGGATTACTATGGTGATGCGCTGCATCACAACCGTTCGATATGCAGTTCGGATCAACGGTGATCTTACAAAACCAGTGGTGCCAACGAGGGGCATTCGCCAGGGAGACCCCATTAGCCCGTACTTGTTCCTTCTTTGTGGGGAGGGCTTATCATGCATGCTTCGCCTCCGAGAAGAAGCTGGAGACCTCAAGGGGATACGGAATGGTCGGTTGGGACCGCCTATGTCGCACTTGCTCTTTGCCGACGACAGCATCTTTTTTGCCCGCAGCGATCGCCGCAGTGTCCAAGCTCTGAATGATACACTGACTCTGTTTTGTGAGGGGTCGGGGCAGAAGATAAATCGTGACAAGTCGTCTGTGTTCTTTGGTCCTCACTGTGATGCTATAGTGAAGAATACAGTCATGGACTGTTTGGGTGTACACAATGAGGCCCTGCAAGAATCATATCTGGGCATGCCAACTGAAGTTGGGCGTTCACCTATAGCCACCTTCAATTTTATCTTTGATAGGGTGTGGAAAAGACTTAATGCCTTATCTCATCGGCCGCTATCTCGGAAGGGAATTGAGATTATGATCAAGGCTGTGATTCAGGCAATACCTACATACATCATGAGCTGTTTTCAGGTTCCTGTTGCTATTTGTGAGGCGATATGTAGGGCCATTGCAGATCACACTGGTGGGGTCGTGAAAATGAGAGGAAGAAGATGCACTGGCGTTCATGGGAATGGCTATCTTCGCCAAAGTCTGTCGGCGGGATGGGGTTCCGCGATTTGGTGTTGTTCAACCAAGCCATGCTCGGGCGTCAGTCTTGGCGGCTCCTAACTGAACCCTCCTCCCTGTGCGCCCGAGTTTTGAAGGGCAGATACTTCCCAAGTTGTGAATTCTGGGAGGCTCCTGTGCCTCGGTCTTCGTCGTATACATGGCGTAGCATCCTTTTTGGAAAAAAGCTGGTACAGAGTGGCATTCGTTGGGGAATTGGCAATGGACAGAGAACCAGCTTACTAATGGACAACTGGATCCCTGGGGTTCTACCAAAACAGCTAAAAACTCTGATTCCAGTGCCGGAGGACGCTAAGGTTAAGTTCCTAATTGATAGTGCGCATGGAGGCTGGGATCCCGATGTTGTCCGTCAAGTGTTCGAAGAGGACGTTGCCTCCACCATATTGCAGATCCCTTTGAGCAGGTTTGGTGTGGAGGATTTCGTCTCATGGCCGTTTGAGAAGTTTGGCCTTTACACAGTGCGGTCAGCATACAATCTTGCACGCACAAATGAGTTTCTTCAAACTCGCAGCTCTCCTGGTCGTGGCCTGCCATCTGATCCGAGTGAGGACGCCAAGTGTTGGAAGAAACTGTGGGGGGTACCGGCGGCAGGGAAGATGATCATAACCCTGTGGCGCTTTGCTCATGACTGTCTGCCGACGGCACATCAACTTCGAAGACGCAATATTCCATGCCAGGAGGACTGCGTCTTTTGTCATCGGGAGGAGCGTGTGGAGCACGTTTTCTTGCATTGTCAATATGCTCGTGAGGTTTGGCAGGCCCTGAAGGAAGTTTATCCAGTCCGGTTGAAACGCAAATGTTTTGTCTCCTCAAAGGAGTGGATTTTTTATTTTCTCTGTCGTTCAAAGGAGATTGATCAAGTGCTACTAGTTGTTACCTGTTGGCATCTTTGGGATGCGAGGAATGGGGTGCGTAATTGTTGACGTGGGAGTTGAAAATCTTTGTGGTGTGACTTTTCTTCGTTCCCCGGCAACGGCACCAGAAAACAGTCTTGATGCGCGTAGATGACACGTCCGTTGGGAACCCCAAGAGGAAGGTGTGATGCGCACAGCAGCAAGTTTTCCCTCAGTAAGAAACCAAGGTTATCGAACCAGTAGGAGCCAAGAAGCACGTTGAAGGTTGTTGGTGGCGGAGTGTAGTGCGGCGCAACACCAGGGATTCCGGCGCCAACGTGGAACCTGCACAACACAATCACAGAACTTTGTCCCAACGTAACAGTGAGGTTGTCAATCTCACCGGCTTGCTGTAAACAAAGGATTAGATGTATAGTGTGGATGATGATGTTTGTTTACGAAGAATAGTAAAGAACAATTGCAGCAGTTTGTATTTCAGATGTAAAGAATAGGACCGGGGTCCATAGATCACTAGCAGTGTCTCTCCCATAAGATAGCAGATGTTGGGTGAACAAATTACAGTTGGGCAATTGACAAATAAAGAAGGCATAACAATGCACATACATATATCATGATGAGTACTATGAGATTTAATCGGGGCATTACGACAAAGTACATAGACCGCTATCCAGACATGCATCTATGCCTAAAAAGTCCACTTTCGAGGTTATCATCCGAACCCCCTCCGGTATTAAGTTGTAAACAACGGACAATTACATTAAGTATGGTGCGTAATGTAATCAACACAAATATCCTTAGACAAAGCATCGATGTTTTATCCCTAGTGGCAACGAGACATCCACAACCTTAGAACTTTCACGTCACTGTCCCAGATTTAATGGAGGCATGAACCCACTATCGAGCATAAATACTCCCTCTTGGAGTCACAAGTATCAACTTGGCCAGAGCCTCTACTAGCAATGGAGAGCATGCAAGAACATAAATAACATATATGATAGATTGATAATCAACTTGACATAGTATTCAATATCCATCGGATCCCAACAAACACAACATGAAGGATTACAAATAGATGATCTTGATCATGATAGGCAGCTCACAAGATCTAACATGATAGCACAATGGGGAGAAGACGACCATCTAGCTACTGCTATGGACCCATAGTCCAGGGGTGAACTACTCACACATCGATCCAGAGGTGATCATGGCGATGAAGAGACCTCCGGGAGATGATTCCCCTCTCCGGCAGGGTACCGGAGGCGATCTCATGAATCCCCCGAGATGGGATTGGCGGCGGCGGCGTCTCTGGAAGGTTTTCCGTATCGTGGCTCTCGGTGCCGGGGGTTTCGCGACGGAGGCTTTAAGTAGGCGGAAGGGCAGGTCAAGAGGCGCCACGGGGCCCCACACAGCAGGGCCGCGCGGCCCCTTGCCGGCCGCGCCGCCCTGTTGTGGCGGCGCCTCGTGGCCCCACTTCGTGACTCCTTCGGTCTTCTGGAAGATTCGTGCAAAAATAGGACCATGGGCGCTGATTTCGTCCAATTCCGAGAATATTTCCTTACTAGGATTTCGAAACCAAAAACAGCGAGAAAACGACAGAATCGGCTCTTCGGCATCTCGTCAATAGGTTAGTGCCGGAAAATGCATAAATATGACATATAATGTGTATAAAACATGTGAGTATCATCATAAAAGTAGCATGGAACATAAGAAATTATAGATACGTTTGGGACGTATCAAGCATCCCCAAGCTTAGTTCCTACTCGCCCTCGAGTAGGTAAACGATAACAAAGATAATTTCCGAAGTGACATGCTATCATAATCTTGATCATACTATTGTAAGCATATGAGATGAATGCAGCGATTCGAAGCAATGATGAAGATAATGAGTAAACTAATGAATCATATAGCAAAGACTTTTCATGAATAATACTTTCAAGACAAGCATCAATAAGACTTGCATAAGAGTTACTCATAAAGCAATAAATTCAAAGTAAAATTATTGAAGCAACATAAAGGAAGATAAAGTTTCAGCGGTTGCTTTCAACTTCAACATGTATATCTCATGGATAATTGTCAACATAAAGCAATATAACAAGTGCAATAAGTAAGCATGTAAGAATCAACGCACACAGTTGATACAAGTGTTTGCTTCTAAGATAGAAAGAATAGGCAAACTGACTCAACAATAAAGTAGAAGATAGGCCCTTCGCAGAGGGAAGCATTGATTACTATATTTGTGCTAGAACTTTTCATTTTGAAAACAAGAAACAATTTTGTCAACGGTAGTAATAAAGCATATGAGTTATGTATAAGACATCTTATAAGTTGCAAGCCTCATGCATAGTATACTAATAGTGCTCGCACCTTGTCCTAATTAGCTTGGGTTAACACGGATTATCATTGCATAGCATATGTTTCAACCAAGTGTCACAAAGGGGTACCTCTATGCCGCCTCGTACAAAGGTCTAAGGAGAAAGCTCGCATTGGATTTCTCGCTTTTGATTATTCTCCACTTAGACATCCATACCGGGACAACATAGACAACGAGATAATGGACTCCTCTTTAATGCATAAGCATTTAACAACAGTTATTATTCTCATAAGAGATTGAGGATTAGCTGTCCAAACTGAAACTTCCACCATGAATCATGGCTTTAGTTAGCGGCCCAATGTTCTTCTCTAACAGTATGCATACTCAAACCATTTGGTTGTGAAAATCGCCCTTACTTCGGACAAGACGAACATGCATAGCAACTCACATGATATTCAACAAAGGTAAAAGAGTTGATGGCGTCCCCAGAAAACATGGTTACCGCTCAACAAGCAACTTACTAAGAAATAAGACACATAAGTACATATTCTTCACCACGATAGTTTTTAAGCTATTTTGTCTCATGAGCTATATATTGCAAAGGTAAAGAATAGAAATTTTAAAGGTAGCACTCAAGTAATTTACTTTGGAATGGCGGAGAAATACCATGTGGTAGGTAGGTATGGTGGACACAAATGGAATGGTTATTGGCTCAAGGATTTGGATGCACGAGAGGAATTCCTCTCAATACAAGGCTAGGCTAGCAAGGTTGTTTGAAGCAAACTCAAGTATAAAAGGTGCAGCAAAGCTCACATATGAACATATTGTAGCTATTATAAGACTTTACATTGTCTCCTTGTTGTTCAAACACCTCAACCAGAAAATATCTAGACTCTAGAGATCAATCATGTAAACCAAATTTTACAAGCTCTATGTAGTTATTCATTAATGAGTACAAGGTACATGATGCAAGAGCTTAAACAAGATCTATATGAGCACAACAATTGCCAAGTATCACATTATTCAAGACATTAAACCATTTACCACATGCGGCATTTTCCGTTTCCAACCATATAACAATGAATGAAATAGTTCAAATTTCGCAATGAACATTAAAGATGAAGCTAAGAACATATGTGTTCATACGAAACAGCGGAGCGTGTCTCTCTCCCAAACAAAGAATGCTAGGATCCGATTTATTCAAACAAAAACAAAAATAAAAACAAACGGACGCTCCAAGTAAAGCGCATAAGATGTGACGGAATAAAAATATAGTTTCACTAGAGGAACCTGATAAGTTGTTGATGAAGAAGGGATGCCTTGGGCATCCCCAAGCTTAGACGCTTGAGTCTTCTTAAAATATGCAAGGATGAACCACGGGGGCATCCCCAAGCTTTGACTTTTCACTCTTCTTGATCATATTGTATCATCCTCCTCTCTTGACCCTTGAAAACTTCCTCCACACCAAACTCGAAACAAACTCATTAGAGGGTCAGTGCATAATTCATATATTCAGAGGTGACATAATCATTCTTAACACTTCTGGACATTGCACAAAGCTAATGAAAGTTAATGGAACAAAGAAATCCATCTAACATAGCAAAACAGGCAATGCGAAATAAAAGGCAGAATCTGTCAAAACAGAACAGTTTGTAAACATGAATTTTAAAGTGGCACCAGACTTGCTCAGATGAAAATGCCCAAATTGAATGAAAGTTGCGTACATATCTGAGGATCACGCACGTAAATTGGCGGATTTTTCTGAGCTACCTACAGAGAGGCAGGTCGAAATTCGTGACAGCAAGAAATCTGTTTCTGCGCAGCAATCCAAATCTAGTATTGGCTTTACTATCAAAGACTTTACTTGGCACAACAATGCAATAAAATAAAGATAAGGAGAGGTTGCTTCAGTAGTAAACAACTTCCAAGACTCAAATATAAAATAAAGTGCAGAAGTAAAATGATGGGTTGTCTCCCATAAGCGCTTTTCTTTAACGCCTTTCAGCTAGGCGCAGAAAGTGAGAATCAAGTATTGTCGAGAGATGGAGCATTACCTCGGGCATTACACCTACCTTTATTATTCTTTTTCTTACCCTTTTATTTAGGGAACACATGTCTACCTCCCGGTGTAGAGGTGTGATGCGTGCAGTTGACACACGTCCGTTGGGAACCCCAAGAGGAGGTGTGATGCAGACAGTAGCAAGTTTTCCCTCAGAAAGAAACCAAGGTTTATCGAACCAGGAGGAGCCAAGAAGCACGTTGAAGGTTGATGGCGGCGGGATGTAGTGCGGCGCAACACCAGAGATTCCGGCGCCAACGTGGAACCTCCACAACACAACCAAAGTACTTTGCCCCAACGAAACAGTGAGGTTGTCAATCTCACCGGCTTGCTGTAACAAAGGATTAGATGTATAGTGTGGATGATGATTGTTTGCAGAGAACAGTAAAACAAGTATTGTAGCAGATTTGTATTTCAGTATAAAAGAATGGACCGGGGTCCACAGTTCACTAGAGGTGTCTCTCCCATAAGATAAAAGCATGTTGGGTGAACAAATTACAGTCGGGCAATTGACAAATAGAGAGGGCATAACAATGCACATACATGATATGATAAATATAGTGAGATTTAATTGGGCATTACGACAAAGTACATAGACCGCTATCCAGCATGCATCTATGCCTAAAAAGTCCACCTTCGAGGTTATCATCCGAACCCCTTCCGGCATTAAGTTGCAAAACAACGAGACAATTGCATTAAGTATGGTGCGTAATGAAATCAATAACTACATCCTTAGACATAGCATCAATGTTTTATCCCTAGTGGCAACAAGCACATCCACAACCTTAGAACTTTCTCGTCACTCGTCCCGCATTTAATGGAGGCATGAACCCACTATCGAGCATAAATACTTTCTCTTGGAGTTAAGAGCAAAAACTTGGCCGAGCCTCTACTAATAACGGAGAGCATGCAAGATCATAAACAACACATAGGTAATAACTTGATAATTAACATAACATAGTATTCTCTATCCATCGGATCCCGACAAACACAACATATAGTATTACAGATAGATGATCATGATCATGTTAGGCAGCTCACAAGATCCAACAATGAAGCACAATGAGGAGAAGACAACCATCTAGCTACTGCTATGGACCCATAGTCCAGGGGTGAACTACTCACTCATCACTCCGAGGCGATCATGGCGATGAAGAGTCCTCCGGGAGATGAATCCCCTCTCCGGCAGGGTGCCGGAGGAGATTTCCAGAATCCCCCGAGATGGGATTGGCGGCGGCGGCGTCTCAGTAAGGTTTTCCGTATCGTGGCTCTCGGTACTGGGGGTTTCGCGACGAAGGCTTTAAGTAGGCGGAAGGGCAACGCGGTGGGCCACACGAGGGCCCCACACACCAGGCCGGCGCGGCCAAGGGCCAGGCCGCGCCGCCCTAGCGTGTCGGCACCTCGTGGCCCCACTTCCTTTCCCCCTCGGTCTTCTGGAAGCTTCGTGCAAAAATAGGACCCTGGGCGTTGATTTCGTCCAATTCCGAGAATATATCTTTACTAGGATTTCTGAAACCAAAAACAGCGAGAAAACAGCAATCGGCTCTTCGGCATCTTGTTAATAGGTTAGTGCCGGAAAATGCATAAATACGACATATAATGTGTATAAAACATGTAGATATCATCAATAATGTAGCATGGAACATAAGAAATTATCGATAAGTCGGAGACGTATCAGCATCCCCAAGCTTAGTTCTGCTCGTCCCGAGCAGGTAAACGATAACAAAGATAATTTCTGGAGTGACATGCCATCATAACCTTGATCATACTATTGTAAGCATATGTAATGAATGCAGCGATCAAAACAATGGTAATGACATGAGTAAACAACTGAATCATAAAGCAAAGACTTTTCATGAATAGTACTTAAAGACAAGCATCGATAAGTCTTGCATAAGAGTTAACTCATAAAGCAATAAATCAAAGTAAAGGTATTGAAGCAACACAAAGGAAGATTAAGTTTCAGCGAGTTGCTTTCAACTTGTAACATGTATATCTCATGGATAATTGTCAACATAGAGTAATATAATAAGTGCAATATGCAAGTATGTAGGAATCAATGCACAGTTCACACAAGTGTTTGCTTCTTGAGGTGGAGAGAGATAGGTGAACTGACTCAACATAAAAGTAAAAGAAAGGTCCTTCAAAGAGGAAAGCATCGATTGCTATATTTGTGCTAGAGCATTTATTTTGAAAACATGAAACAATTTTGTCAACGGTAGTAATAAAGCATATGAGTTATGTAAATTATATCTTACAAGTTGCAAGCCTCATGCATAGTATACTAATAGTGCCCGCACCTTGTCCTAATTAGCTTGGACTACCGGATCATCGCAATACACATGTTTTAACCAAGTGTCACAATGGGGTACCTCCATGCCGCCTCGTACAAAGGTCTAAGGAGAAAGCTCGCATTTTGGATTTCTCGCTTTTGATTATTCTCAACTTAGACATCCATACCGGGACAATATGGACAACAGATAATGGACTCCTCTTTAATGCATAAGCATGTGGCAACAATTAGTGTTCTCATATGAGATTGAGGATATATGTCCAAAACTGAAACTTCCACCATGATTCATGGATTTAGTTAGCGGCCCAATGTTCTTCTCTAACAATATGTATGCTCCAACCATTAAGGCGGTAGATCTCTCTTACTTCAGACAAGACGGACATGCATAGCAACTCACATGATATTCAACAAAGAACAGTTGATGGCGTCCCCAGAAACATGGTTATCGCACAACAAGCAACTTAATAAGAGATAAAGTGCATAAGTACATATTCAATACCACAATAGTTTTTAGGCTATTTTGTCCCATGAGCTATATATTGTAAAGGCGAATGATGGAAATTTAAAGGTAGCACTCAAGCAATTTACTTTGGAATGGCGGAGAGAAATACCATGTAGTAGGTAGGTATGGTGGACACAAATGGCATAGTGGTTGGCTCAAGGATTTTGGATGCATGAGAAGTATTCCCTCTCGATACAAGGTTTAGGCTAGCAAGGTTATTTGAAACAAACACAAGGATGAACCGGTGCAGCAAAACTTACTTAAAAGACATATTGTAAACATTATAAGACTCTACACCGTCTTCCTTGTTGTTCAAAGCTCAATACTAGATATTATCTAGACTTTAGAGAGACCAAATATGCAAACCAAATTAGCAAGCTCTAGGTGTTTCTTCATTAATGGGTGCAAAGTATATGATGCAAGAGCTTAAACATGAGCACAACAATTGCCAAGTATCAAATTATTCAAGACATTTTAGAATTACTACATGTAGCTTTTCCCGATTCCAACCATATAACAATTTAACGAAGAAGATTCAACCTTCGCCATGAATACTATGAGTAAAGCCTAAGGACATATTTGTCCATATGCAAAAGCGGAGCGTGTCTCTCTCCCACACAATGAATGCTAGGATCCATTTTATTCAAACAAAACAAAAACAAAAACAAACGGACGCTCCAAGCAAAGTACATAAGATGTGACAGAATAAAAATATAGTTTCAGGGGAGGAACCCGATAATGTTGTCGATGAAGAAGGGGATGCCTTGGGCATCCCCAAGCTTAGACGCTTGAGTCTTATTAGAATATGCGGGGGTGAACCACCGGGCATCCCCAAGCTTAGAGCTTTCACTCTCCTTGATCATATTGCATCATACTCCTCTCTTGATCCTTGAAAACTTCCTCCACACCAAACTCGAAACAACTCATTAGAGGGTTAGTGGACAATAAAAATTAACATGTTCAGAGGTGACACAATCATTCTTAACACTTCCGGACATTGCATAAAGCTACTGGACATTAATGGATCAAAGAAATTCATCCAACATAGCAAAAGAGGCAATGCGAAATAAAAGGCAGAATCTGTCAAAACAGAACGATCCGTAAAGATGGATTTTATTGAGGCACCAGACTTGCTCAATTGAAAATGCCCAAATTGAATGAAAGTTGCGTACATATCTGAGGATCACGCACGCCGGCTTAATTTTCCGAGCTACCTACAGGGGAGGCAGGTCGAAATTCGTGACAGACAAAGAAATGCAGAATCGCGCGAGTAATCCAAATCTAGTATGAACTTTACTATCAAAGACTTTACTTGGCACAACAAAACACAAAACTAAGATAAGGAGAGGTTGCTACAGTAGTAAACAACTTCCAAGACTCAAATATAAAACAAAAATACTGCAGTAAAAACATGGGTTGTCTCCCATAAGCGCTTTTCTTTAACGCCTTTCAGCTAGGCGCAGAAAGTGTGTATCAAGTGTTATCAAAAGATGAGGTATTGATATCATAAGCTCCCCCATCTGTAGTGGTACTAAGGGCTTTGTCAATTTTAGGCCTATAATAATATTTCTTTGGTTTAGGCACTTTAGAGACATACATAAACTTTTGCTCCTTACCCACATAAGCTTTTTCTCTAAACTTTATAGATGAAAAGGTTGAACCCAAGGTTCCCATAGCTTTTTCAAGTTCAACAATCCTATTGATTTGATCATCATGGACAACACAAGTTCCTAGGACACTAATTCTTTCATCAATTCCTCCTAAGGATTTATCAAGTTCATCAGTTTTATCAAGTAACATCTCCAATTTTGTTTCAACACTCGGAAAAATTTTCTCTATGATTTCCAATTTTTTCATAACATCCTCAAGAGAGGTTTCAATTTTAGTTTCATTAACAGGTGGTGTTCCAAATAAACTCTCAATAATGCAACTAGCTTCTAAAGCGGGAGCGCCTAGGAAGTTACCTCCCGCGAGACAATCAAGAACATATCTATTCCAACTAGAGATACCAACATAAAAATTCCCGAGTAAGATAGTGGTGGAGTGTTTCTTAGTGCACCTACTATGAGCATCACTAATTCTATACCAAGCATCTTTTAAACATTCTCCCCCTTGTTGCTTAAACGAACGAACTTCAACTTCAGGATTACTCATTTTAGCAATAGTAAATAAAGCAAACTAGATAAAGTAAATGCAAGTAACTAATTTTTTTGTGTTTTTGATATAGAGTGCAAGACAGTAAATAAAGTAAAGCTAGCAACTAATTTTTTTGTGTTTTGATATAATGTAGCAAACAAAGTAGTAAATAAAAAAAAGCAAGACAAAAACAAAGTAAAGAGATTGGGAAGTGGAGACTCCCCTTGCAGCGTGTCTTGATCTTCCCGGCAACGGCGCCAGAAAACAGTCTTGATGCGTGCAGTTGACACACGTCCGTTGGGAACCCCAAGAGGAAGGTGTGATGTAGACAGTAGCAAGTTTTCCCTCAGAAAGAAACCAAGGTTTATCGAACCAGGAGGAGCCAAGAAGCACGTTGAAGGTTGATGGCGGCGGGATGTAGTGCGGCGCAACACCAGAGATTTCGGCGCCAACGTGGAACCTGCACAACACAACCAAAGTACTTTGCCCCAACGAAACGAGTGAGGTTGTCAATCTCACCGGCTTGCTGTAACAAAGGATTAGATGTATAGTGTGGATGATGATTGTTTGCAGAGAACAATAAAACAAGTATTGTAGCAGATTTGTATTTCAGTATAAAAGAATGGACCGGGGTCCACAGTTCACTAGAGGTGTCTCTCCCATAAGATAAAAGCATGTTGGGTGAACAAATTACAGTCGGGCAATTGACAAATAGAGAGGGCATAACAATGCACATACATGATGTGATAAATATAGTGAGATTTAATTGGGCATTACGACAAAGTACATAGACCGCTATCCGAGCATGCATCTATGCCTAAAAAGTCCACCTTCGAGGTTATCATCCGAACCCCTTCCGGTATTAAGTTGCAAAACAACGAGACAATTGCATTAAGTATGGTGCGTAATGTAATCAATAGTTACATCCTTAGACATAGCATCAATGTTTTATCCCTAGTGGCAACATCACATCCACAACCTTAGAACTTTCTCATCACTCGTCCCGGATTTAATGGAGGCATGAACCCACTATCGAGCATAAATACTCCCTCTTGGAGTTAAGAGCAAAAACTTGGCCAGAGCCTCTACTAATAACGGAGAGCATGCAAGATCATAAACAACACATAGGTAATAACTTGATAATTAACATAACATAGTATTCTCTATCCATCGGATCCCGACAAACACAACATATAGTATTACGGATAGATGATCTTGATCATGTTAGGCAGCTCACAAGATCCAACAATGAAGCACAATGAGGAGAAGACAACCATCTAGCTACTGCTATGGACCCATAGTCCAGGGGTGAACTACTCACTCATCACTCCGGAGGCGATCATGGCGATGAAGAGTCCTCCGGGAGATGAATCCCCTCTCCGGCAGGGTGCCGGAGGAGATCTCCAGAATCCCCCGAGATGGGATTGGCGGCGGCGGCGTCTCAGTAAGGTTTTCCGTATCGTGGCTCTCGGTACTGGGGGTTTCGCGACGAAGGCTTTAAGTAGGCGGAAGGGCAACGCGGGGGGCCACACGAGGGCCCCACACACCAGGCCGGCGCGGCCAAGGGCCAGGCCGCGCCGCCCTAGCGTGTCGGCGCCTCGTGGCCCTACTTCCTTCCCCCCTCGGTCTTCTGGAAGCTTCGTGCAAAAATAGGACCCTAGGCGTTGATTTCGTCCAATTCTGAGAATATTTCTTTACTAGGATTTCTGAAACCAAAAACAGCAGAAAACATCAACTGGCTCTTCGGCATCTTGTTAATAGGTTAGTGCCGGAAAATGCATAAATACGACATATAATGTGTATAAAACATGTAGATATCATCAATAATGTAGCATGGAACATAAGAAATTATCGATACGTCGGAGACGTATCAAGGTGAATTTTAAGGTGCCTTCTCCCACATCTATGACTGCTCCCAATAGTTTCAGCAGGGATATTCCGAGTGTGATTTGTCATGTTCCTACACAATCAATAACAAGATAATCAGTGGATATTGTTCTTCCAAGAATGGGTGTATGCACACCCTCGGCTATTCCCTTAGGAATTATAACAGAGTTATCAATAAGGGTTATTCCTTCTCCCCCTTCAACGAGTCCCCAAAGCGTCAAAGATTCATAAATACTCTTAGGCATAAGACAAAATTATAATCATTATAATCATCATAAATAGGAGGCAAAGTATCATCAAAGTAAATTTTCTCCTCAATGCTTGGGGGACTAAAAATATCATGCTCATCAAAGCCAGCTTCCCCAAGCTTAGAATTTTCCATATCATTAGCAACAATGGTGTTCAAAGCGTTCATACTAATATGTTCCATAGGTTTTTTAATTTTTGCATCAAACCATCCATGTCTTAAATCAGGAAATAGAATAAGAAGCTCATTGTTGTCCATTATGCCAAACTAGTGTAAACAAGAAACAAAAAGATGCAATTGCAGGATCTAAAGGAAATAGCTTCGAGTACTTACAACGGCGAAAATAGCTTAGTAGCCGAGATCCGGAGTGTGAGTACCTTTTACCTTTCCTCCCCGGCAACGGCGCCTGGAAAATAGCTTGATGTCTACGGGAGCTTCTATTCTTGTAGACAGTGTTGGGCCTCCAAGAGCAGAGGTTTGTAGAACAGACAGCAAGTTTCCCTTAAGTGGATCACCCAAGGTTTATCGATCTCGGGGAGGAAGAGGTCAAAGATATCCCTCTCATGCAACCCTGCAACCACAAAGCAAGAAGTCTCTTGTGTCCCCAACACACCTAATAGGTGCACTAGTTCGGCGAAGAGATAGTGAAATACAGGTGGTATGAATAAATATGAGCAGTAGTAACGCAGCAGTAGTAACGCAGTAAAACAGTAAACAAGCAGCGATAGCAGTATTTAGGAACAAGGCCTAGGGATTAGACTTTCACTAGTGGACACTCTCAACTTTGATCACATAACAGAATAGATAAATGCATACTCTACACTCTCTTGTTGGATGATGAACACCACTAATTGCGTAGGATTACACGAACCCTCAATGCCGGAGTTAACAAGCTCCACAATATTCAATGTTCATATTTAAATAACCTTAGAGTGCATGACAGATCAACACAACTAAACCAAGTACTAACATAGCATGCACACTTCGTCACCTTCACACTATGTAGGAGGAATAGATCACCGATACGTCCCCGACGTATCCATAATTTCTGTCGTTCCATGCTTGTTTTATGACAATACTTACATGTTTTGCTTGCACTTTATGATGATTTCATGCATTTTCCGGAACTAACCTATTAACAAGATGCCACAGTGCCGGTTCTCGTTTTCTGCTCGTTTTTGGTTCCGAGAAGGCTGTTCGGGCAATATTCTCGGAATTCGACGAAACGAAGACCAAACCTCCTATTTTTCCCGGAAGCATCCGAACACCGAAGAAGAGTCGGAGAGGGGCCGAGAGGGCCACCACACCATAAGGCGGCGCGGCCTGACCCGGGCCCGCGCGCGCG
>NC_061511.1:182734971-182950120 GCF_022539505.1 Lolium rigidum | reverse complement strand
GCACGAGGGACATTTCCCTTGACCTGCACGAGCTGATCGCGCCCTCGGAGGACCTGCAAGACTTGGACGCCCCTTTCACGGAGGCTGAGATCTGGAGCGCGATCAAGCGTCTTCCCGCGCGGAAAGCACCAGGGCCCGATGGCTTCACAGCGGAATTCTTGCGCGCTTGCTGGAGTACTATCAAGGACGACTTGGTTGAAGCCTTTGCGCAGATACACGCCCTCCGTGGCCGCGGCTTCCATCGCCTCAACCAAGCGCTCTTGACCTTGCTCCCCAAGAAGCCCGACGCGGCAACGATGGGCGACTACAGGCCCATCGTCCGATCCACCTCGTTGCCAAGCTCCGCCGCCAAGACGCTATCGCCTCCGCCTCGCCCCCAAGCTCGACGCCCCGGTTAGCAAGAACCGAATGCTTTCATCCCCGGACGCGGCTCGCACGACAATTTTGTCCTGACACGACAATCGGCACGCCTCCTCCACCAGCTACGAGTGCCTAGAGTGCTGCTGAAGCTCGACCTCGCCCGCGCCTTTGATTCCCTCTCATGGGCCTTCCTCTTCGAGGTATTACGCCGGTACGGCTTCCCCGACAAGTTCCTCGACTGGCTAGCCCTGCTGCTCAGCTCGGCCAGCACACGAGTGCTGATCAACGGCGAGCCGTGACCGCCACTTGGCACCGCCGCGGGCTACGCCGGGGAGACCCGCTCTCCCGCAGCTGTTTGTGCTCGCCTTCGACGTACTTGGGCGCTTGATCGGCCGCGCCACCGACTTGGGTATCCTCCAGGAGCTCCACCTCGCCGGCGCGTCCCCGAGATATCCCTCTACGCCGACGACGTCGTGCTCTTCTCGCCACCCGACCCACGCCGACACCGCCGCCGTCAGGGAAATCCTGCTGCTGTTTGGGCGTGCCTCCGGCCTGCAGGTCAACTACAACAAAAGCGCCGCTGCGCTTATCAATGGCGAGGAAACTGACGCGACGATCGTCACCGCCGGCCTTGGCTGTCCCATCGTGACAATGCCCATAACTTACCTAGGCATTCCGCTAACGATCAGACGCCCAACCTGTGCCCAGCTGCAGCCCCTGGTCGATCGCATCGCCGCCAAACTTCCCACCTGGAAGGCCCACCCGATGGACAAAGCCGGCGAGGCTCAAACTCGTCAAATCCGTCCTCTCGCGCCATCCCGCTACACCGGCCTGCTCGTCTACGCGCCGCCTAAGAAGACGCTCAAGCTCATTGAGAAGATCCGGAGAGGATTCCTTCCGGGCGGGTCGCAAGGAGGCCAACGGCGGAAGTTGCCATGTCAATTGGAGCCGGGTCCGCCGGCCCCTCGAGTATGGAGGCCTCGGTGTCCGAGTAACATGACCGAGTCCGGCCTTGCGCTGCGCCTCCGTTGGCTCTGGTTCGGCCGAACCGACGCGACAAGGGCATGGCAAGGGCTTGACCTCCAGCTTCTCCGCCGAGGAACAAGCCCTCTTCTTCGCCTCCACCACAATGAGCCTCGGCGATGGACGCACAGCGCGATTTTGGGAGGATCGCTGGATTGACGGCAAGTCCACACGCGAATTGGTGCCGCACCTATATGCCTGCATCCCCAAACGCCGACGTCGCTCCACTACCGTCGCTCAAGGCATGCACGACCGCTCCTGGGTACGCGACATCCATGGTGTCCTGGGCATCGAGGAAATTGGCGAATATCTGGTGCTCTGGCGTAGGATCGAGCAAACCCACCTATCGGATCAGGCAGATTCCATGGTCTGGAAATGGACCAGCAACGGCGTCTACTCCGCCAGCTCCTGCTACAAGGCCACCTTTCATGGATCCGTGCGCTGTGATGCCTGGCAGCTAACCTGGAAGACATGGGCGCCCCATAACATCAAGCTCTTCCACCGGTTGGCGCATCTCGACCGATGCTCGGACCGGCCGAGCGCCTGCAGCGCCGCGGATTACCGCATCATGCACGCTGCTTGCTTTGCGACCAAGGCATGGAGACGATGCAGCATATCATAATCGGATGCGGCTTCTCCAGGCAGGTCTGGTTCGACATCCTCGCCTGGCTACGCGCTACCTGCAGGCCTCCTGGCCACGACGACTCGCTCATCTCCCGGGCGGAGCCAGGCCAAGCGTGCGACGCCCAAGGCCATGCGCAAGGATCGGCCTCGATATCGCTGCTCATACCCTGGATGGTTTGGAAGCAGCGGAACGACTGCGTCTTCAATGGCGCCGCACCGTCCATCAACGACGTCACCGCCAAGATACGGGACGAGGCCAATCTTTGGGCCAGGGTCGGCGCTTTAGGCCTGCGTGCCATCCTGCCGAGCACCTGGGATGTGCATTAATTTTTGGATCCCTTTCTGTGCCTGGGTTGTAACCTCAAAAAAACATTGTTCTCCTTCTTCTTTTCAATGAAATGAAACGCAAAGGCTTTTTGCGTTTTCTCGAAAAAAAAAAAATTGAGTAGAACGTGACAAAAGGGAAATTCACATGCTTTGCTACGAAGGTACAAAATGTTCAACAACCAATATGGCCCAAAGGTACAAAGAAAACAATGACCTGAAGATAAAAGGCCTGAAGATAAAACACACTACATGGTAACTGAAGAGACGACCAGACCCTAAACTGCAGCGATCAAACCAAATTTCATGGCAAACTTCTTCTGATTACAGTCAAGCATCTCACTGAGACTGCACCTCGAGTTCATCTGCTTGAGTATCTTGTGACGGTACTCCAGGCTCTTCCTGAGACCATGGCTAAAGAACTGGGGGTAATCTACCGCCTCTCCCCTGTCCCGCCCCATTTCCTCAACCAGGAACTTCACTCTGGGCTCCAAGCAACGCTTGATACTCTTGATGAGAACAAGAGGGTATCCAGCCACCAATGCCATGATCTGGTCCTTGCTGAATCCAGCGCTCTGTAGGAACATGAAATTGGGTCGTAAAGTCTTGTTGGCATCTCGCGACAGTATACCAGGGAAGTTCATGATAACCCTCTGGAGATTTGCACCCTCCAACCCAACTGCCGACTTGAGGAACTCGGCAGTAGGACGCAGCCGTTTGTCGACACTGTATCCCAGGATGTATGGCTCCTTGGTCAGAATCTTGCCAATCATGCCCTCCTTTTCAATGCCAAGGCTGACAAAGAAGTCGACCGTCTGTGAGAACTTGCCCTCGATGCTGTAGCTGATGAGGCGCGGGTTGACCATGAGGAGCTTGGCGAGCTGCTTCTCGGAGATGTCCAGGGTCTGGAAGAAGGCAAGGAGAGGGCAGAGCTTCTGCTCCATGCTGTGGAAGAGTATCGGCGGGAACTTGATAATGGCCTGCGCGACCTCCCCTGGCTTGGCCTGCAGCGTGTTGAGGCACTGGACCGTGGGGATGAGCTTCCCGTCAACGGACAAGGTGAGCACCTTGGGGCACTTGGTGACCACGTAGCGCAGCTTCCGCTGCTCGATCTTGACATCGTTGAGGAGGTAGTCCCAGACGCCGGATGCCTCGCTGGCATCAAGATTCGGCAGATTCTTGCACCGCTTTGACATGCGCCCGATGGTCTCCTCGTCAAACCCTTTCTCCCTCAACCACTGCGTCAGGCTCTTGGCATCGGCGCCAGCACTGGCCATTGTTGGGCTATTTTCTGCATAACAATAGAAATGCAATGAGGTGCCATACATATATTACTATATCTAGGGCAATGGGTTCAGAATCCTAGTGCACTCATTCAATTTATAGCTAAGGAACATGCCACAAAAGCAATTTGTCGAACACCAACAGTGCAGGTGACTAAGGACGTCAAATCAAACAAGGAGGTTCAGTCGATTCATGTGCACACGCTGATCTGATGACACGAAAAGGACGCATTCCGGATTCGGGAGCACAGATAAAGGGAAGCAATCAACAGATAAAGAGCACCAATTCACAGAAGCATAGACATTGCTGTTACTTTTTCTCACTCGGCAGATGGTTATTGTTTCCTCCAAATCTACAGCGATGGTGGAAATTGGGCACAACAATCAAAGATACCAGAAGGCAAGATTGATAAGAATATAACCCACCTTGCCGATCCAGATCGAGGCGGGTTGCAGAAAATCCGGAAATGTGGAGTGTGGTGTAGTGGAACCTCGGAAGAGGAGGATAAGAGAAGATGAGGAAGACCTGCCTGGAGCGAGTGCGCTAAAAGCCTAAAACAATCGACCCGATGTGATTGGATTTAACCAGTGTTGGCCGAGAGCGTCTGGTTGCCGGGCTGGCCCGGGAGGGCGAAGAAGGCCCGTTATGGACTGGAAACCAAGGGATATATACTACGTACTTGTATGTCCTAAAAACACATTGCTCCATTCCAATTTATTTTCGCGACCACAATTTAATGGAATGCGAGGTGTTCCAGATAAAAAGAAAAGTCACAGTTTGATCTTTGGACCACCAAAGCAATGATTTGGTTCTACTTAATGTCGTTTCGTTTTTATTGGCCCAAAAATTATAGTATTGTGATTGACACAGCATGTAATGTAGATGGAATACATTTCATTTCTTTTTCGTTCTTTCATGTGTCCACATAATCTCATGTGGTTCTGTTGAGTGTAGATGCTGACATTCAGTCACTCGCAGTTCTGAGAGTGGCCAAGAGAATACGTAAAATAAAACTTCAGGTAAGAGGATACATTTTTTCTCATGTAAATAAATTGCATCCTCCTCTAGCGAAGGGATTGATCCTTTCATCCGCATCATTCCGCACTCTCCAGCAGATAGCCATGACCTTTGAGCCACTCCACCGCGTCATCGAACATCTCCTCCACCCCTTTGAACTCGACACCCAGCTTCCGAATCTTGGACGTGTTGTAACCATACGTCTGCTCCCCGTAAATGCTCGGTAAACTGCACACAAAAATTAAACGCAATTCCCATTTCCAAACCAAATCAATCAAATCAACTAGAACGTCAAAGCATAAACAAGGGTGGTTGTAGGTTGGGGTCAGTTAGGCATGAGCAACACTGCAACAGCGTGATATATGTTTGATGTGGTGAGTGGTAACTGACCTCTTCGGGATGGGGAACGATGGGAATCGTTTCGCGAGGAAAGCAACGAGGTCGTTGCTATTCAGAACCGCCGAGTTGCATATGTACCTCCCTTTAGCATTGGCGGTTTCATAGACCAGGATGTGGCAGCTGGCTATGTCGTCGATGTGGACGTACCCCATCCTTCCAAACATGGTGAACTTCTCTGTCTCTCCTGCAAAATGACGTTCGCTCACATTTAGGACCTACATATATGCTATATATACAATTAAACCAGCAGAAATACTAAGACTCGCCTTTAAATAAGCCAAGGACATCTAAAACAGTGGGTCCTAATTCAGACGAGAGATTAGGTCCAATCACGAATGTTGGAAGAACAGCCACTAGGTCGATGTTGTTCTCCTTGGCAAACTCCCAAGCTGATTTCTCAGCAAGGATCTTCGCGACACCGTACCATACCTACCAGGCAGGTCGAAGAAAAACAAACTCAGTCTTCGGATAAATGACTGGAAATATATATTGGCATAAAAAAAAAGCATTGGTATTTTGATCGCCCAGAATCACTACCTGGATACTTTCACAGAACTCCACGGAGCTCCATGATGTTTCATCCAGCAACACGTTGGGTGGGAATTCAGCTTCATCCCTCAGCCTCACGGTTGACGATGATGACGTGAGAACAACCCTTTTGAGAAAAGGATTCTTCTTGCACGATCTCAGCACGTTTAGAGTGCCGTTTATTGCAGAATCAAGCATTTCTTCCTGTAATTGAAGTGGCATCACATGTCAATTAACACCAATCACCACAGGAGATATTTATCGTCCAACAGAGAAAATACGACAGACAGTGAAGTGACCATTTACAGCATACCTTGGTATCAGATTTGGTGATGATAGGTGATGCAGTGTGGAAGACACCCTCACAGGCCATCACAGCATCATCGAAGCTCCCTTCTTCCAAGAGGTCAGCTCTGACAAGCTGCAGCCTTTCCTTGGCCCCTGCTAAGTTCCAGAGGTGTGCTACCTTCTTCTGATTGCCTATCCAATTAGAAATATATGTCAACTCACTACATCACTTTACAAAATTGTACATCAACAAGAAGCAATTAGAACAGATTCCATCATTAGCAGCAACAAGAGGAGTACAAGTGGATCATTAGAGTGAGAGGAGATGGACCTGGGTCTCTGACTGTCCCTAGAACATTATAACCAGACTCGAGAAGTCTTTTGACAAGCCAAGAAGCAACAAAGCCAGAGGCCCCAGTAACACACACCTTGCCCTTGGAAGCCATTCTCTCAAACTCGAAGTGCTCCTGCAATTTTACTCATCAACTTATATATGCAGTAGAAGCAGAACAAGCAGAAAGGGATATTGGTAGGTCATGCCCTTTTGGTGATTCTGTTCGGCAGGTAGAGAGTAGGCAGTAGACCCCAAACAAGTAGGCTGGTTCACAGCTTCCACCCTCCAGTGCTTGGTCAAGAATCAAGATAGTACAATACAAAAGTTCACACCTTAGGAGTGGTACAGCTTTACCAAAAAAAACTTGCCAAACAGTAACTATATCAAGTGATTCATTTGTGATAATATGCACCCTCCAATGTATGCAAGATTGAATGGTGGCAAAGCAGAAGAAGCTTTATTCAAGGATATGTTATTTCTGATTACATTCTGACTGATAACCTGTTGTTGTAAATCAACCAAAACCAGACCAACAAAAGAATTACAGTCTTGATGTACACAAAAATGAGGGAGGAAGAAAAATCCTCAGAGTTCAGAGTATGAAAAACAGATGTTATACACTCAATTTACACTACTCCAGTTTGGAGTAGATCCCAGATGCAACTAGTGTAGAGGAAAAATGGGGAAGGGATATTTGGGAGGAGGTACAGCTATCGGGCAAAACTTTACCGAGTGTACCAAGCAGTCATGTCTGCAGGTCCACTATCCAATTCACTCCTCAGGAGAGAGGCCAAAAGAAGATGCCATTTCTGCCAACTGCTGCCATGTTGAATTTGTTATGAACGCTATAGGAACTACAGGCTGAAATGTATATTCATCGCCATCTGGTTGGAGGTTATACATTGTTTTGAGTTCCAGCGCTTTAGATTCTGCAGCTTCAGCTTCCTTGCGTAATATCTCTACTTCTTCTTTGTCATCTGTTTCAGTTGCAGCAGTCAACTCTGCTCTAGCAGCAGAGGAGTCCAGCCGGAGTCTTTTGTAACTTGTCATGGCTGACTCTTGTTCTTTGAGCACAATAAGCCCTTCACATTCCTGTATCTTGTCAGTGGTTGCTGTGATATCCTTCTCTATTATCTCTAGATCAGTACCAGCTTTCTCCAATTTAGCATGCAGCTCTTCCTTTTCAGAATACAGTGCTTTCGCCTCTGCAGCTATCCTTCCAGCTTCCTTGAAGTTCCTTGCAGCAGCAGCAACCTTCTTTTCGGCCTCTAATTCAGGACCCCTTTTGTCCATGAAGCTCAGCTTCTGCTTAAATGTAGCCATCTCTTGCTGTATGCCTGCTCTCCTTGAAGAGATCCCCTGCAGACCCATCAATTAAGTTATATTTAGAATGAGGATCTTTAGCACCGAGAAAATATATCGGTACGCAAAAATAACTTTGGCATCCAATGTGTTTATTAGCAAAAGGAAACAAACGGAAGAATAGATGTTGTACCTGAAGACTAGTTCTTGCATCAGTTGTTTGTTGCCTGAGCATTTGGATGTCTTGGGAAATTTCCTCTTCCCTTTTTAATAACCCAATTCTATCCTGTCTTGACTTTAAGATCGATGATGCAAGCTTTCTTCTGATTTCGACTGATTGCTGACAAGCTTTTGCTTCAGAAGAACAAGCATTGATGATTTCCCGCAAGTCTGAGTCTTTCTGTTCTGTTGAAGAGACGAAGTTATCGATTTCGTTCTTTTTTAAGACAAGTGCTTCAGTATCTTGATCGATTTTATTTTGGGCTTCCTGCAAGGAATTGATCTTCATGTCAATATCTGACTGGGAGCCATGAAATCTGGAGATTACTGCACTGATCCTTTCTTGAACCTCCTGGATCCTAGCATTGTTTTCAGCTATCTCTGCTTCTTTCAGCCTCACCAACTCCAGGAGCTCAGCTAATTCCACTGTGAGTGTATCTCCTTTCTTACTTAGCATGTCCTTTTCTCTCTTGTCATCTTCAATCAAATGCTCTACTGAACCTTCCAGCCCTGAACGTGCTGATAAAACCAATTCTGTTTCAACCTCCATCTCTAGCTTCTTTATTTGGAGTATCTCCATTGATGTCTGCCACTCTTCTATTTCTTTCGACGACATTTCTTCGGCTTGCTTGCTTACCGAATCAGCATGGTCAGTGGCATCCTAAGAAAGATAGAGCTTGAATGTTAATGAACAACTAGAAGAACAGAAACTAGTGACAGACTATCATTGTAGTGTGAATCCATGAAGCAGTGGCTCCTGTTGCTAAAAGCTCTTGCAGCATGGATTACTGTAGATATTCAACTATCATTGTATAGAACTGCTCAACTTCATCATTTGGGTCAGCATAAAACTTCAAATCATCCTTCTCTTTCATGACTATCTAGTTGTTTGAACCTTTCAGTACTTTTTAGATGCTTATAATGGTGGATTATTTTGCTCTCAAAGGTCACAAACCATTTTTTTAAGATCATGGCAATGAATCGTGATTGAAATTTCAATAATAGAGACAGTGGCAACAACACTATGCATGTATTATGATGTCACCAAATGAAATGTTGTACCTGAAAAATGAAGACCCTTGTTACATCATGCTCCTAAAAGTTAGTATCAAATAGCACTGTAGTAGTCCTAGCTTATGCTATGCAATAACAAGCATAAGCACCAGTACTTACTTGGTGTGGATACATGCTTGAGTAGTTCTTTACAAATACTACGGTTGATGAAATGAAACTTTGTACTCCTATCTACTTCGAAGCAATGGTTATTTACTAGGGTGCCAGAATTCAAGGAAGTGCATCTCTCATCGACATTTATGAAAGTGCACAGCTGAATTACCTTTACAAACTGCTCCAGAAGGGCAGCAGCTTCCTCCTCCATGGCAATGCGGGACTCGAGCACATCCTGCAGCTCCAAGTCCACAGAATCATAAACAAGCTCCGCATCACGCAGCGCCGTCAACAATCGATCCTTGTCCGTCTCCAGAGCGGCAAGGGAATCGCTGATCCTCTCGGCCCTCTCAAAGTCCTCGGCCTCGCACGCCTCCTCCAGCTCCCTCTCCAGATCCTTGTGCTTGGACGCCGCGGACGCGACGTCCTCAGCGACCTTCCGCTGCCTGCCTGCCAGCTGCCTCCTCTTGGCCGCGACGGCGGCGGCTCT
The DNA here is from genome assembly GCF_022539505.1 of Lolium rigidum. Taxonomy (NCBI): domain Eukaryota; kingdom Viridiplantae; phylum Streptophyta; class Magnoliopsida; order Poales; family Poaceae; genus Lolium; species Lolium rigidum. Next base: position 182,940,761 of record NC_061511.1, on the reverse strand, counting down.
CTGCTGGATTGCGTTGAGCTTGCCGGACATCCGAGATCTGAGAAGAGCCAGCCTCTCCTCGATCCCCGCTGCTGCAGCCCCAGCCTCCTTCTCGCCAACATCTTCTTCTTTCGCATCCGAAGAACTGACCTCCGGATCCAGCACAGATGCAAGTTGCTCGTCGCCATTGTCTGCATGATGATGGTCAGGGTGCTGGCTGGGGATGGGGGGAGCGGCGTCGTGCGGCGAAGCATCCGGGACGGGGAGGCTGCCGCTACTGCTGGCAGTAGGAATTACAGTAGCAGCGGTGGTGGTGGTGGTGGTAGGGAGTGCTGCAGTAGGCGGCAGAGCTGGGGCGGATTGCGGCGAGCGGCCGTACCCGATGCGCACGGCGCGCTTCTTCTTGCGGAGCGCCGAGGAGGACGGCTGCCGGGAGAGGGCAGCGGCGGGGGCAGGCGAGACCGGCGAGGCGGGGCGGTGGCTCTGATCCTGGGCTTGGGGCCGCTGGTCCTGGTCTAGCGGAGGCTGGGGGGCGAGGAGGGTGAGATCGGAGAAGAGGTCCTCGTCCAGAGGCTGCGACGCCGCGCTGGTGTCGGCGTCAGCGTCGGCGGCGGCGGCGGCGGCGGGGCGAGGGGTGGGCGGCTTAGGGGGCTCGGGTGCCTCGGCGGGGTCGGCGGAGAGGGAGGGGGCGAAGAGGACCATGCCCTCGAAGAGCGAGTCGCCGCCGTCGCCCCACCCGCCGTCCTGCGACGCCATCGGCGGCGACCGGGCGAGCAAGAATCTCCGGCTGTGGCTGATGGATCGCGGGAGTAGGAAGGAGAAGGGTGGAGCTGGCTGACTAATCGATGCTGCTGCTCTACTAGCACAAAGTAATTTGGCCGCCACGCGAAAGTGTCTGTTAATTCTTGTCGCGTAATCGAAGAAGATTAGACGAAGAAGAGGCCAGATCGATATGGCTTTTTTTCCACACGAGGAGTTTGTCCAGGAAGCAATCCAATCCAGGTGATGGATTTGGAACTGCAAAACTGCGTCATTATCGTTATCCAGGCAGAATGCATCGCTGGATTGCGAAGTACAGGTATCTGTCCACTGATTGTGTTTACAGTGTGTTTATCCACCTGTTTTTGTGAGAATTTCCTGGCATTCATGTACTAAGTGACTCTTTGATTCAAACAGTTTCTTTAGGACTTTAACCAATGTAAAATTTTCATTGAGTGTAGTCTCAATGGCGGATCATCTTGAGAGAAGGGGTTGAAACAATTGTGGGCTTTGTCGGCTTTGCAAGCAAACTTAAGGGATGATGGTCTCTTCTCTCGATGCCTCTATATAAGAGGCTTTGGGATATGGTTAAGAGTTGGCTTGGATTTCCTTCCGTCCGCACTCATGAGTGGGCAGGTATAGGTGTAGTCTATCTTAGAAAGTGGTTGAAGATGATGTTGTGCAATGCAATAGAAGAACAGCCATATATTACAGGAGCATGCTTACCACTCGACAATATGGAAGACGTAATGCATGAGTTGTCATCAATAAATTCCGTCCTCAATCATCTTGTTTTGAATCATTAAGGATGAGGCTAAGCTCTTGGATCACCTGGGTGCAAAGAATTTGAGTTTTGAATAACGGAGAGTACTACTCGCTAGATACTTCTGTCCTCCTTTTCAATTTAACATGACAAGAATCTCCTGCAAGTCATGACTCATGAGTTACTATGTTTCCAATCTTGCAAGATCAAGCATGGATAACCTTTGCAGTCCTGCATTCTTTTACGTTCCTGCATTTCCTTTGACGTCAAAACTCAGGACTTGGAACACACATGAAGTCTAGATGTTGTCCAGTTGCAGCATAGGAAAAAACACAATAATTTTTCCAAACATGAGACCTATGCCCTAGTTGTCAATGAAATAAAAAGGAAATTTTCATGGAGTTGGGCTCAATGGACTTTCCTTTCACAGCTGCATGTAGAATAGACTATGGAATAATTTCCTATGGTTCTCAATCCTACAAACCAAACAGTTTCCACATAAAAATACTGTATCAAATAACTATGAGGTACTATCATTCAAAAATTCCTATGAAACTATTTCGAACCAAAGAGGCCCTTAACAGGATCTCGAACTCTTGATACAGCTGGACTGTGCATCATCATCACGCGATGCACTTCATCCGCAGCAGCAACAGAAGCGTGAACCTGTAAACCCCAGTGTTACGAAGATACCTCAACTCAGGAAAAACAACACCAAATCATGTACAACAATTGTGACCTACTGCTGCTGTAAACAGCAGCGTCAACAAAACTGTACACAAACAAATACACGGCTGCTACACAACCGTTTATCTGACCGACTCCCCCGTTTACTCTACTACAACAGGCACAAATGACGCACCATGCACGAGCAATATTACACAGAAATAATTGGCAGCACAAGAAATCTGGTGTCAACTATCAAGGCATCGGATCCCTCTGCGCTCCAGGTGGAGCCGTCGGCATCGGGAAGTTGAACGAACAGTAGGTTCCGCCGAACTGGGGAGCCTCCACATATGGACTCTAGCACAACAAAATAAATAAATCGGTCAGAAAGAGTTTGCACGATATTAACTGTGGCCCAAGTTAGTTTTGAAAAGAAAAATAACTCTGGCCCAAGTTTCAATACAACTCCACAGAGTCATGATAATGTGTTTACAATGGGAAAAAGAACAACAATTTTGAGGAATTGCATATATGTTGAAATGTAGGGGCAACTACCTGAGTAAGAGGAGGGTTAGGGACAGGATTAAATACAGACTCCTGTTTTGGTGACGAATCAGGGGAGCCACCGGCATTGTCATTCATGTTATCTATATTCTTCATTTGAGACGTTTCACCCTCAACAGTATTGACCTTAACCCCCTATATGGAGAAGAAATAAAACTCAGTAATAGAAATGTTACGACATTATCAACACGTGAATAGAACAAATGAACGAGCAATACCTGGAAAATTTTCCCTAAAGTTTTCAGTCCTTTGGCACGAAGACGCAGGTCTTCCTTCCTGGCATTAGGATCTTGAAGCACCTAATATTGACACATGTCACAAATCACTCCTAGTACGCTACATCGGTTATCTTTTTTTCTAATTCTCAAGAATACAAGGGACATAAGCATGCATGAAAGGTGACAGGTAAGCTAGGACAGACCATCTGGCAGACATGTGATATAGTGGCTTCTATGTCAGCAACATTAAGCTTCCACAAGGAATCAACCATAACTTTTTTGTGGTTCTCCATGTACATTTCAAGTTCTTCCTCTGTGGTATGGCCCTCAGCACCCAGCTGCTTCTTCAAGTCTTCTTGCAGCTGCATAAGAGCTATTGCACCTGCAGAACCACAAGATAACCAGATTTTATTACCAACATTATACTAGCATGAACATGGACGATGCCCAAAGCTGCATCATATGCTTTCGAGATACACCAATTAAAACAACACACAAAATGTTGATGGGATACTTTACCTGCTGCAGCTGTTACTTGGGATTTGATAAAATGGCCTTTGTCTCTGAACCATTCAGCTACAAAAGGAACCCCCAGATATATTGCTTTCTTTCCAAGTTCTTTTGCAGCTTGTCTCGAATATACATAGCCAATAGTGTTCAACATAACAAGCCCATATGCTGCAGGACAACGCAAATGGGAACAACAGCGAGAGAAACTTCAGATTACAGATATCAAGGGCATACCCAACAGAGAGCATATGGATATGGGAGAACAGAAACAACAATTTATAATAAAGCGCAAGCATTGAATATTTACAAATAGCTTTGGCAAATACGGCTTAGACTAAGTATTAAATTTTCATATACTTCAGAAAGAGGGAAAATATTAGGACTATGGAGTATAGTGTGACATCCTGCCCAAGAGGCTTAAAAGGATTGATAGGCTACTCATACAAAGAAAATGCATCTTTTTAGCTCGTCTCTGACGAACCTCTCGGTTAGGAACAATTTGGGATGGGTGCCCTCCTAGGAAGTTCCATGGGGTGCGCTGGAAAGACTTATGGGGATAGTCTAAAGATGGGGTGTTACATATAGGTATGTGCATCCTTTGCTTTGGACCAGATGGAAATAATAATGAGATTCATTAAAATATTATTTTTAGTTAGCACATATGAGAGGTTACAAAATTACAGCTCCTTCGAACATACCAACTGCTGCTAAATTTTTACAGAAACAGGTAGGGCAGGAAGGGGAGTAAAGGAAAAGGATCCAGAGTTGAAGGCGGAAGGGAGCAAACCTGCGTCACTAAGTCTGGACACCTCGGCCTCAGCAAGCCGAACAAATTCCTCTTTATTTCCTTGAACATAAAGGTGCAGCCGGTTTTTAAGTATCTCTGCAAGTTTTTCTTCTCTTTCCTTTTGGACATCCTGCAGTTTCAGTTTACCATTCAGCAGAATAAGGGTGGAAATAGAAAAGAGTATGCAATGCAATAAATATGGATGGAAAGGTGAACATCCTGCAGTTGCAGTTTACCATTCAGCAGAACAGGGGTAGAAATAGAAAAGAGTATGAAATGCAATAAATATGGATGGAAAGGTGGCCAACAACAGAACTAGTGGTCATAGAGTTGGCGCATAATGAATGATCATGGAAATTATCTATACAAAACATACTAAAAGAGCAAACCTGCATTTTTTCTGCCAACTTTTTTGTGTCGATATTTTCATCATCCCCAAAATTATCAAGTGAAGCCATTGATGCCATTGCCAATTGACCAATATAATCCTCAAAAAGCTCACTACCGAATAGCATCGCAAAAATTGCTGCTGGATCAATTATTCCTTCCCTGTAGAATGTCGACAAGCAAGCTAGTTAGAATATGATTCTCAGAAGTTCAGTTGTAACTTGCATCTTTTGGATGGTACAAGATTATTTGCCTCTGGTTCTCTACAACAGGTCCAACTAACAGTATGCATGCTTCTTTGCCGCAAGTGGCAACTGGCAAGCCCACATCCCTTAAGTTTTGAGTATATTTTGTAACTGCTAGATAATTTAGTTATGAAAGGCAGACATACGTTGAGATGCCAGATTTCCCATGGGCATTATAAGTTTGGCGCTGCGCGGGGTCACTAAGTACTTGGTATGCCTCCCCTAGTTCCTGCAATAAGAATTTTTCTGAGCAAACGATAGTCTTATACAGAAGAAAGTTATTCACACATCATACTATTCTTTCTGATGTAGTCAATAGCATCAGTTCACATTTCAAAACTAGCATGATAAATAATTATAATACTATCGCAGCTATGGAGTAACGATGTTCAACAGATTCATTAATTATGTATCAACGTTTCTATCAGTATGTATTTGCAGCTAAGTACAGTAGTCCATCATGAGAACAATTCTTTAATAAGAATATAAAATATCATGCAGCATATTACTAGTGTATCACATCGTAGCCTCGCAGTCATTAAAGGTATGTTTGGTTGGGGCCCAAACCAGCCGTGCCAAATTTTTGGCTTGGCCAACGCAAGGGCATAGCCAGAAATTTGGGGAGCTCTGATTGTTTGAATTGCAGCCAACACAACCTACCAATTTTTTGGCAAAACGATCTGTTTGGTTGCAGCTAATTTACTTGGTTAAGGCAACAAAGGGCATACCAGGGTTTAAAAAAATAGATCTATACAAAGCTTCAAAGAAGGGGAAAACATAAGCTATGCCCACCAGTAAGTATCTGGATTCCATTTTGTTGGTAGAAGGCAAGATCCACCATAGTTTGCCATGGATTTCTAGAACGGGTTTCTGAGCTCCAGTGCTCCCTCTACAAAAAAAAATCCTATTTACAAGTTTTTTAAAAAAAATCTGGATGTAGTCAATGATGTATCTAACAAACGTGCAAAATTTCAACTTGAAAAACTTTGTATTTTGAGCTACACAAAAATGACAAGTGTGGATCTGAGATTCTGAGTATAGTGAACAATGGATATTTTCAAAACTCCAAACTAGAATATAAGAATTTTGCATTGCCATTTTGCACGCTTGTAGTATACATCATTCACTACATCTAGAAATTTTTTTCAGAATTTTTTTTAAATGGTAAATATGACTTCTAATTTTTTTTATATAAAAGGAGCACTGGAGCTCGGAAGCCAAAGACAATTTTCGATGGATTTGGAGATACGAGAGAGGCAACGCAGGAACAAGAAACCACACAGGACAGGTTCTGTTTTACTTTCCCTTTTTTAGTTTACGGTGGGCAAATAAATCCGGAAGGAAATTTATCAGAGAATCACAAAAAGAGCATTGGCTGCCAATATTTGGTAAAGGATTTCAGCGCCCTCAGATCGCCAAACTGTTGGCGAAAAATGCGCAGGCATGCATGGGCTGGGCTGGGCCGGGCGAGCCAAAATATTGGTGCCCATCCAAACAGACACCGAAAGTCGTGGGCGTGCCAATTTTGTGGTAAGGCATGCGTTGGCTCAAAACCAAACAGACCCTAATTAAAAAGAGATTACAGCCAACCCTGCTTGCTGGCTTACACCAACTTAGTTCTTGAAATGGTTAATCTGTCTATTCAGGTTCCAACGGCTTAGCTAGATCTTTCAGCTGAATATAGCAATACTAGTAAGAGCAAAGTCCGTACTGATGACTGCAGGTTCAGTTGCTCTAAGTGTATGATTTCCTTAAAATGAGGAACCTGCTCAGGCAGCTGTCCAAGGAGACGAGACTCACATAGTCACATCTGACAACTAACATTCAACTCTTTCATGCATGAGAGATGTACGAGTAGCTGATGAAGATGCGACCCATGAAGGTTTGTTACCGAAGAGTGTAGAGTGTAGACTATGTCCTGAGCTATATTACCAAGCTTTATCTTCTTGGGCAGTTCACACGGTTGAGTCGACTGAAGCTTGGTAGTAGATTCTTTCACATCGATCCACAGTATATGACAGGTACAAGGTGTCAAAACATTTGTTATGTGACCAGGCACGGCTTATGATTTGTGAAGGTGCATATATTTCTGGAATCTCTGTTTTTAGTGAAATGACAAAAACACAGGTAGTGACAGATGGTGATTCGCACTTAAGTGACAAGTGTTCGGCAATGTTCTTCTCTTTTACAAAATCACAGGCCTCAAAGGACAAAGCAACATGTTACAAAATGGTTTATCAGTGTTGTCACAAGGTTTACTATTTCCTGGTAGTAAGGTACATAAAAACTACAGGTAAAGTTACTGATTCGTTAAAGATATATGTCAGGAGGTAAATCAAAAGTGCCATTTAACATTGTTTCTCGCAATAGCATACTTTGATTATATCCTTAACACAATGAAAATGTGTCCTCAAGGGTAACACTTAACAGCTATTGATCAGCAAGGAAGGGAAAACACCATTGACACCAACAGACTAGCCAAACAAACACCTGCTCACAAAACCCAATTGGGGCGCAGTTGGCATTATCCAAAGTATTTGCCTCTTGACGCCAACAGTACGCCTCTAATCGGATAGAATCGAGGATTCTACACTACCGGATGAGTGCTCGAGTTATTTGGTACAGCAGCACAGGAGATGTGAGCTGGACAAAAGGGTAGGTACACCCGTACGGCGTACAGTACACACAAGGAGCAAAGCCATGGCAAAGCAGTTTACCTGGAACTTCCCCGCGGCCTGCGGGTCATTCGGGTTCTTGTCCGGATGGACCTGCCTCGCCTGCAGCACACGCGACCAGGAGCAGCAGCAGGAATCAGATGTACGTACAAAAAAACAGCAGCAAAGCAAGCAGGCTGGAGGAGGAGGAGCTGTGCGGGCGGGGGGTACCTTGATGTAATAGGCCTTCTTGATCTCGGACTCGGAGGCGGTCGGGTCCACCCCGAGCACGTCGTAGTAGCCCGTCTCCTTCACCATGGCCTCCTCGAGCTTCGATCTCCTCTCCCCGATTCGGTTCCGGGCGGGCGGGGGCGGATCCAGCGGCTGCTTGACTGTTGGCTCGCGGGGGCGGACGGTGGGGCGCCCGCCGGTGGACGGGGACGGGTACGGCGGGACGCTGGCTGGCTGGCCGGGGGTGGGAGGGAGGACGGAGGAGCTGTGGTGGTGGTCGGGCTTTCGGATTTCTGCCACCTGCAAAGCGCGTGGTGTCGGGAAGAAGCTGTTGTTTTCGCTGGAAGTCTACCACGATACCACGAGGACGAGGGCCAGCAGCCAAGTTGGATTCGGGTCAGGGCGTCGACCCTCGGCGTGAATCGCGGGGGACTTAAAATCGTAAAGAATGACAAGGCGTTTTGGTACCTCTAGCATATGCTTTTGGCTTTTGAAATAACTTGTAAACACATTTTAAAATATTGAAAATTTTAAATAAAAAATTAACGTGCACATCTCGACATTATAGGTGCTTGGAAAGTCGTTTCACCACAAACCGGCATTTTATGTGTCGTGTGCAGAAAGATAAATTTCTACTTGCCCTCTACTTCTGCGAAACCTTCGGCTCCGCCTCTTATAAAAGGGGGAGTCGAAGGACAAAGAAAGGATCAATCTTATTGTCAACTCATTCCTAGTTTTTAGCAGTCGAGCACATTTTCGACTGAAACCTTCGAGATCTACTTGCTTTCTACTTCTGCGAAACTCAAGTCTACAACTTGTAATCATCCCACATGGCCAGTTGGGTGTTGGTCCAGAACAGCCTATCTCCATGAAGGTAAGTCCGTTCCTCAAACCGATAAGGATTCTCCTCCCTGAGTCTTCTCCAATCAGCAACATGCGATGTGCCAACGTTGAATGTTGGCAATCTCTCAATAAGATCATCATATTCAGCTGCACGTTTTTCTTTCTTTCTCTTGGCAACTGACTTGCTTCGACCCCAGTTGAACTACCTGGAACACTTCCCTGAGCTGCTTTACTGGTCATGCGAGAGCTAGTGCGGCAGCCTGGAGGCCTCACAGGCCTACCTCTCTTGGAAGCAGTACCACGGCTATCATCACTTGAATTACCCGTGAATGAGAAAATAGAGCGAGGATAGCAATGGGATAAGTGTACATGTCATCAGATATGGGGAGGCCAAAGAGTATAGCATATGTTCAAGTGTTTTGACGAATTATGCGAAAGACTGGGCTACCCGGCGTATGGTTCGGTCCAACCGGACGAGAGACCGGACAGGCCGGTCTGTCATCCGGTCGACCGGGCTACGAGCCGGAACGGCCGGTGTGAGGGCCGGTTGATCGGGCCTGGGGTCGAGTGCTGTCGATTTGTTAGAGTTTGCCCAGAATTTCAACCACAAAATCATGCAAAAACTCATAAACTTGAACATATACTATAACATTGTAGAGTGGAACATGTGCATAGTGGTGTGAGACACTCTAATGGCATGAGGACTTACAAACCCTAACCCGAACCCTAAATTTTCTCAAATTTCCTAAAAAAATGTGCAATGTGTGAGGAAAACGAGAATGAGATGCAATGGAAAAGGGATTTACCCGAAGACATGGTCCTCCTTGCTCAAAGAAACAAAGAGCACAGCAAGAGAAGGCTTGAGGGCCAAATCCTCAAGATCTCCAAAGGTGACTTGATAGGGACCAAATCCCTTGGTGGAGATGATCCAATGTCCCCCATCTATGGTGAGGTGAAGTTTGAGAGGATTCTAGTGGTGGGAAAGCTCTAGGGAGAGGGTGGGATGAAGGAGGCGACGCTCATGGAGTCTATGGTGGAGGGGGGAAGTGAGGAAGAAGACCCCCAAGGGGTAACCTCCTCCCCACTTAATTAGACGCACGACCGGCGCGCCGCCCGGTTGACCGGGCCAGTGACCGGATGGCCCGGCGCGGAGGCCGGTCCGACCGGACCAGTGACCGGCCAAGTGCTGCTTTGCCTCTTTTTGTCTCCTTTTGCCCCTATTCTTTGTGCAATTGTGTGTGTATGCTCAGAAGATGACACGTATATATATATAGATAGATGTTTGATGCGTGCAATCGACACGTCCGTTGGGAACCCAAAGAGGAAGGTGTGATGCGTACAGTAGCAAGTTTTCCCTCAGAAAGAAACCAAGGTTTATCGAACCAGGAGGAGCCAAGAAGCACGTCGAAGGTTGATGGCGGCGGGATGTAGTGCGGCGCAACACCGGGGATTCCGGCGCCAACGTGGAACCTGCACAACACAACCAAAGTACTTTGCCCCAACGTAACGGTGAGGTTGTCAATCTCACCGAGCTTGCTCGTAACAAAGGATTAGATGTATAGTGTGGATGATGATTGTTTGCGTGAAAACGATGAGAACAAGTATTGCGATAGATTGTATTCGATGTAAAGAATAGGACCGGGGTCCACAGTTCACTAGAGGTGTCTCTCCCATAAGATAAATAGCATGTTGGGTGAACAAATTACGGTTGGGCAATTGACAAATAGAGAGGGCATGACCATGCACATACATGATATGATGAGTATAGTGAAATTTAATTGGGCATTACGACAAAGTACATAGACCGCTATCCAGCATGCATCTATGCCTAAAAAGTCCACCTTCGAGGTTATCATCCGAACCCCTTCCGGTATTAAGTTGCAAACAACGGACAATTGCATTAAGTATGGTGCGTAATGTAATCAATAACTACATCGTCGGACATAGCATCAATGTTTTATCCCTAGTGGCAACAAGCACATCCACAACCTTAGAACTTTCACGTCACTGTCCCAGATTTAATGGAGGCATGAACCCACTATCGAGCATAAATACTCCCTCTTGGAGTTCAGAGTAAAAACTTGGCCAGAGCCTCTACTAATAACGGAGAGCATGCAAGATCATAAACAACACATAAGTAATAGATTGATAATCAACATAACATAGTATTCTCTATCCATTGGATCCCAACAAACACAACATATAGCATTACAGATAGATGATCTTGATCATGTTAGGCAGCTCACAAGATCCGACAATGAAGCACATAAGGAGAAGACGACCATCTAGCTACTGCTATGGACCCATAGTCCAGGGGTGAACTACTCACTCATCACTCCGGAGGCGACCATGGCGGTGAAGAGTCCTCCGGGAGATGATTCCCCTCTCCGGCAGGGTGCCGGAGGCGATCTCCTGAATCCCCCGAGATGGGATTGGCGGCGGCGGCGTCTCTGGAAGGTTTTCCGTATCGTGGCTCTCGGTACTGGGGGTTTCGCGACGGAGGCTTTAAGTAGGCGGAAGGGCGGAGTCGGGAGAGTCACGGGGGCCCCACACAGCAGGCCGGCGCGGCCAAGGCCCAGGCCGCGCCGCCCTGGTGTCTGGCCACCTCGTGGCCCCACTTCGTAAGTCCTCCGATCTTCTGGAAGCTTCGTGGAAAAATAGGCCCCTGGGCGTTGATTTCGTCCAATTCCGAGAATATTTCCTTACTAGGATTTCTGAAACCAAAAACAGCGAGAAAACAGCAATCGGCTCTTCGGCATCTCGTTAATAGGTTAGTGCCGGAAAATGCATAAATACGACATAAAGTATGCATAAAACATGTAGATATCATCAATAATGTGGCATGGAACATAAGAAATTATCGATACGTTGGAGACGTATCAATGTTATGATGAGATGAGCATAGACATGGGGTAGGAAACACAAGGTTTTCTAGGCATACCCATTGGAGTGAAATTCAAACAAGATGTAAATAGCAACAATGGGCATGATTCGAAATATATCAAGAATCATAAATATTTTGAAATAGTTTTTGCAATAAGATCATTTAGCCTTATATAGTCAAATCGATTAGCAATTGAGGCTTAATGAGGGGCGGGGGATTACTCCCCCTATGTGAAAGTGCAAATGTCATGAGACCTCGAAGAGACATGCTTGGATCCATATAATGACACTGGGTCTATTTATGTTGCACACATAGGTATGCAGCATACCAAGGCATGGTAAGATGACTATCCCCATATGTGTTGCACCTCTAGGCTAGATAGCAAGATAAATGCAAGAATATAGTGCAAGAAGTTATTCAATCCAAGTGTTTAGGATCAAGAATACCAAGTTCTCCTCTCAAGTTTACAAACCGGGCTTCATCCAAAGGCTTAGTGAAAATATCCGCCAATTGGTATGTTGTTCCCACATGAGTGAGATCAATGTCCCCATTGGAGACATGGTCACGCAGGAAGTGATGGCGAATGTCAATGTGTTTGGTGTGACAGTGTTGAACCGGGTTATTGGTGATCTTTATTGCACTTTCGTTGTCACATAGAAGAGGCACCGTACCAAGAGACACACCATAGTATTTCAAGGTTTGCTTCATCCATAACAACTGAGTGCAACAAGATGTCGCGGATATGTATTCGGCTTCGGCGGTGGATAGAGCGGTGGAGTTTTGTTTCTTGGATGACCAACTCAGCAATGATCGGCCAATAAATTGGCAAGCCCCGGAGGTAGACTTCCAGTCAACCTTATCACCGGCCCAATCGGAATCCGAATAGCCAATGAGTTCAAAGGTTGACCCCTTTGGATACCACAGCCCGAGAGTAGGAGTAAGAACAAGGTATCTTAGAATCCGTTTGACCGCCATCAAATGGCTCTCCTTATGAGCACATTGAAAACGAGCACACATCCCTACACTCGGGGGCTACTGACGTGGGCATTACCCTTCGGGTAACTGTTGTTGCATTACCTCTTGCGGCCCAACCAGGGGCCCATGAAGACACTCGATAGCCAGGTGGTCCACTACATCGGTTCCGAAGAGGGATTCTTGAGGAAAAAGACAAGGAGACGAAGACTACAAGGAAGGTTTAGAACTAGGACTCTTTGTAACCTAGTCGTACCCGGACAGATCTCTCGAGACCTGGCTCCCAATATAAGGGCCAGGAGAGAGGTTGCCGAGGACACACGCAATCTTAATAATCATAGCCACCATAAGTCTAGAGCTAGGTCCCTGCAGAACTTAGTCTCTCAACGAGATCATAGCTGAAACCTTCGGCACCCATTGTAACCCGATATTTTCATAATCAAGATCATACATGCAGGACGTAAGGGTTTTACCTCATCGAGGGCCCCGAACCTGGGTAAATCGCTTTCCCCGCTTGTTTGATAACCGATGTCTCATGTCAGCCTACAGGATTCCATCTACCCTAAGCCCCAAACGGAGGGCATTGCCGAGGAGTACCCTCGACAGGTGCCTTGTGCAAGTTGCCTTACTTGGAAGCCTAGGAAGAACTTCAACTCTCCCATCATGGACATCTCAAATTGCCTAGTCATCAATAGCTCAAAAGCTTTGTTATGATTGGGGTTAGTTCCACCAAATATAATATCATCAATATATATTTGACATATAAATAAGCCACCCCCTTTAACTCGTTTGGTGAAAAGGGTGGAATCGAACGTACCCATGCAAAACCCATCATGTAGTAAGAAATCCCTAAGGAACTCATACCAAGCACGTGGAGCTTGCTTGAGACCGTAGAGTGTCTTATGGAGTAAATACACATGGTTGGGTCGGCGTGGGTCTTCGAAACCCGGGGGTTGAGCTACATATGCAGTTTCTTTTAGGGGACCATTCAAAAATGCACTGTTTACATCCATTTGATATAATTTGAAATTGTGAAAGGATGCAAATGCAAGCAAAAGGCGAATAGCTTCAAGACGGGCTACCGATGCAAAGGTATCCTCAAAGTCCATACCTTCTATTTGGGAAAACCCTTGCACCATTAACCTTGCTTTATTTCTTATAACAATGCCATTCTCATCTTGCTTGTTCTTGAATACCCATTTGGTCCCAATAACATTGATGCGATGATCCTTGGGTCCGTCAACTAGAGACCATACTTCATTACGAGTGAAACACTCCAATTCTTCTTGCATGGCAATTACCCAATCCGGGTCAACCAAGGCTTCATGTACCTTGAGTGGCTCAAAACTAGACACAAAAGCATGGTGTTGACAATAAGTGGTAAGTAATGCATGGTGTCTACGAGTTACCACTCCTTTTGAGATGCTACCAAGGACTTGATCTACTTTCATGTCACTTGCCCTTGTAGCAGCCTTGATCTTCCGAATGGTTCCTTCATGATCAACAAATTCATCTCTTGCTAGTACTCGATCATGAGGGACAACTTGAGCTTGAACATGAGTTGTGGATGTTTATTGATCATCATCATGGTCTTGCTCAGTGGGTTGAGGGTTTTCTTCTTGTTCTTCGGAATGTGGCTCATCTTGAGTAGAAGATAAGTCTGGAGCTGCACTTGATGGTTCAGCTTGAGTTGAGCTAGGCTCGACTTGGGCTGAGCTTGATACTTCGATTCCATCACTTTGATCATCAGTATGGACTTCTGTGGGCCGGATGTGTCCAGTGCCCATAAGCTTGATGGCAATAGAAGGATCATCATCACCTGCAGCACATGGAACAACTTGCTCCACTTGAGAGCCATTATCCTCCAAGAACACCACGTCACAAGATACTTCAATATCCCCAGTGGACTTGTTGTAGTATCTATAGGCGTGAGAGTTCTCCGCATATCCAACAAATATGCCCTCAATAGTTCTAGTTTCAAATTTACCAAGCTTCCCTTTATTGTTCTTAACAAGACATTTGCATCCAAAGACACGAATGTACATGACATTAGGCTTGTTACCTATGAGAAGCTCGCATGGAGTTTTGTTATGTAGAGGATGAAGGAAGAGCCGGTTGGAGTAGTGAACAACTGTAGATATGGCTTCTCCCCAAAAATTATGGGGTGAATTGAATTCACTCAACATAGTTCTTGACATCTCAATAATAGTCCGATTCTTCCTTTCAACAACACCATTTTGTTGAGGGGTGTACGGAGCTGAAAAGTCATGCTTGATGCCCTCATCATCAACAAACTCTTGCATAGTGTAGTTCTTGAACTCGGTGTCATTGTCGGTCCTTATTGCCTTGATCTCAGATTCATACATACGTTGAGCCTTCTTGGAAAAGATGATGAACCCTCTATGGGTCTCATCCTTAGACTTGAGGAGAAAGACCCAAGAGTATTGTGGGGCCCCGGACTTACCAGTCCAGAACTCCTGTTATGCATACAATTTCACGATCCCAAGATCATTCCATCGTGAATACATAACCGAACTGATACCAGATTACATCATCCATTACAGTACCGAATTTAAGTAATACGAAGTCTTACATCATAGGCCATCAAGGCCGTAGTTCACCAAACAGCAGCGGAAACAACTTGACTCCAAAAGCGGTGGAACCCAAGTCAGGCCTTTACCCTACAGGCGGCTGACCGGGAGAGCGTCCTAGTTCGTGTCTTCGGCGTCGTACTCTTCTTCGTCGAAGTACTCTTCTTCAAAGTCTGGTCAAGTAGATAACCAGGACAACAATGCCAGTGAGTACTTTTGAATGTACTCGCAAACCACCTTAGAGGGAAATAAAGGATATGCAATATGGCAGTAGCAAGGAACAGGCACTAACTAGGGCGACAAGGAGCGAGAGGTGGTTCCTCTCGAGAATAAGACCTTTTCATAACTTTGTTGAAAACTTTTTGGTAAACCATTTCATTTGCAGACTAATAGGTAAGGGTGACCCAATTTAATTTTCAGCCATCTCATATGGCCATTTCCTTTCCAACTTTCCACCGTACCTCGCAGGTATTTTTTCACCGGCCCATCGGTATAAACTTCCCGAAACAATATTTGAGAAAACACTTTTAGAAACCAAAAACTCTTTAATGCCAAGCAGCTTCCATTCCCACGTCCGTAACCGCGGACACGGCTATTCGAATAGTTTTACACTCTGCAGAGGTTGTACACTTTCCCCACAAGATCCGAATATTTATCGTGTGGGCATCATCCCTGCATAATAACATATGCCACGACAAATACTCGATCGTAGTTTTTCGCCTGCTCGCCTTAGCCCAAGACATGCCGCCTAGAGTTGTACCTCCCAACACCGCAGTCCGAGGGTCGTTTACCCAGGAGTAGCAAATTCCCCGACCAGCTCGACCCTCCGAATGCCGCGACCAAGCTGCGAAGCATTATTCAATGGGAGCTCATAGGTTGTACCCCTGCCATCGATACGCAATGGAAAGGCGTTCCCAGTTCGTCGGGAAGGCCACGGTCGATAGGTGTCCATGCTCGGACTACCCCTTACATTTGCAGGACCCAAACTAAGGCGAGACAAACTACTAAACTACGCCCCGTCCCACTAAAGGGTAATGTGGTTGTACTGGCTAGGTCCGGTTCAGGTACTTAGTCACCAAAGTTTTTCGAAAACAAAATTTCTTCACTTGCCTCCAGCAAAACTTCTTTCCAATAACATCTTTTTCTTCCATAAACTCTCACTTGGGTAGGGCTACCCCATTCCAAGGTTTTCGAAAAACTTCTTTTCAGAAAAACCTTTTTCGCATCCATCTTTCCAGGGCTCCCAACCTATAGTCCAATTTCTTCTTCGAAAAAATGGCGACAAGGATGACAAGGTGATAAGCACCATATCACTAATAGATAGGTGTTCAGTAGGTATCAACGAGGGCTGCACCCTAATGGTGGATTAATAAATCTCCGGGTGGCACTAACCACCGAAATGAAAATAAGAAGACATGCACTTTATAAAATCTGAAATAATGCAAGCATAAGATATATAGGATCAGAGGTGCATCAAGAGGTGGCTTGCCTTGTTCAGCAAAGTGTCCCTGGTCCTCCTCTTCAAATCCCCCAAGGTCACCTCCTCCTTCGTCTCCGGCGGCGTTCGAATCTATCGTCGCAAAAATAAAAGAAACACACCATACCAATCAACAAAATATCTCCAGAATAATGCACACAAAAATTTGATAAAATCACAGTATGTAGAGGTTGACAAATGCAAGCTACTGAAAGTGGTTTCACCCATTTACGATTTTTAAAACAAAAGATATGATTTTTGCAATTCCAGAATTGACTTATGCACCATTTAAATGACCTAAATGTTTCGGAAGTCACAAAAATGCATGCAGCATATCTACGTAAAGCTATTGACATGCAAAACACACCCGCACAAGAATCATATGCAAATGAAATTTCTACTGGCCTAAACAAATCAATCAAAACAGAGACCGAGTGTTCCAAAACTTAAAACAAGTGCTAATCAGAGCATCTCCTACAAAAACCAAACACACCACTGGAAAGCTAGGAACATTTGTGAACTAACCCCACTGGATTTGTATTTTTCTGATTTGTAAAAGAATTTACAAAAATAAAATACTAATAAGGTATCCTGTTTCAGATATAAATCCACCAGGCCTAATATATAACCCTAAAAATTAAATCCTTTGGCACAGAAATACCCTATCAGTATACCTACTCGTAGCCTTTGGATTTGATTCAAGATCATGTATAGATTTTGAACTAAAAATCAGAGAAGAGCTCTCTGGTCAGTTTTTAATTTATTTAGCAAGCAAAAACTAGGAAGCTTTTGCAAGTGGGACCAGTGCCACAAGATAGGTATTAACAAGCACAGCACTACCAAATTGACCTCACTCAAAAAGGGCCAGCACAAACATCACACGAATTAAAATGCCTAATCCGTAACTTTTAGGGTTTAATTTGTTTGAATACTTCGTCAAACCAAACCATGTGCATGCAACTCTTAATGGTAGAGAAAACGAGTAAAGAGCATCCAGGAACTTGAATTATCTCATTTGGTCAATTTATGGATTTTTGAAGATTTAAAACCTGAGCAGGTAATTGCTGGCTAGATAGAAGGGAGAAAAAGAAAAAGAGGAAACGGGCCGGGGCTCGCTGGGCTCGGCCGAATTCGGCCCAGGAGCAGCGGCGCAGCGCGGGAGCGGCGGTTTGAACGGGCTGCTGGCGTGGAGGCCACGCGGGCGCGCGGAGCCCACGACGTCGTGCATGCACGCGTCGGATCCAGATCCGACGGTGCATGGACGTTCGTCCAGCTCGCGACGGGATCGACGTGCGGCGGCGCCCCTAGCTACTGGGAACGGCGGATGCTCACCGAGGGCGTACGGGGAAGGCTTGGCGCAGGCTTGGCGAGGTCGAGGAGGGCGAGTGGCGACGGGTGGCGCGGCAGCTGCTCCGCTTCCGGCAACGTCGGCTCTAGGCGATGACGCGGATGGCTTCGTCTGCTTCGGTGAGGGACGGCGAGCGGCGAACTCCGGGCGACCTACGGCGAGAAAAATGGCGGGTCAGATGCAGCAGGAGGAGATGCGTCGAGGAGAGAAGAAAGGGAGCAGCGCCGGGGTTCTGCGGTGACGCAACCTTCACCGCAACGTTACGGCGGTGCGGCGAGCTCGACGGCGGGGAGGAGCAGAGCTCCTCTCCGCGGATGGAGGCGACGGGGTGGGGTTCTGGGGAGGTGGTGGTGGGGAAAATGAAGGAAGGGAGGGGCTGAGGCCCTATTTAACAGGCTCGGACCGGTGCACGGTGCACCCGGTCTGTGCACCGACGGGGAAAGAGGGCGGCAGCAGGTGAGTGGCTGAGCCAGGCGGTGCTGCTGCGCGTCTGCGAGGCGGTGCCAAGTTTGGAGGGACGCGCGTGTCGCACAGCGGGACAGAGAGGAGAGACGCGACAGCGTCTGCCAGCAGCCGCGCGGCGAAGTGACAAGGCGAGGACGTCGCCGTGCGGCGCCGGTGGGTCAGGGACAGGCGTCGCGGGCATGTCTCCGAGGCGTTCCGGAGTCGTGCGCGTCCAGAGGACATGGTTAGAGCCACCAGAGAAGGGAGGTGGGGTGAGGAACGTGGCCGTGGCCGGCAGACGTGGTCACCGGCCATTGGGGGTTGCCACGCGGGTAAGGAGAGGAAGGGCGAAAGGAGGGCGTGCATGCGGGGTCAGAGATGGAGAGGGTTCGGCCGGGAGTCGTGCGGGACATCGGGAAGGCTGCCAAGGATGGAGGAGGGAAGGAGATCTCCTTGATCTTGTGTTGGTTCCCGAGGTGGTGATCATGGGGAGAGGAGGAGAGAGGGAGGTCGAATGCCAGGGTTAGGGAGGGTGCAGGACAGTACTGAGGCTCCCTCTGGTCGTGTATGAGTGTTGGTGAGGAGATGGAGTGAAAGAAGTGAGCAAGAGAGAGGGGAAAAGATCATGGCCGGCATGGCCATCCTCACTTATTCACCAAGTTTGGATTTTTGAGCAAGCCACAAGGATGTGATCCCAAACAATTTCAGAGCATAAATTTGATGAGCCAAGTGATGCACTAAATTGGAGAATTTTCAGAGATGCAAAACGAGAAGAGGATAAATAAATATGGGGGAGAGGAATTTGCAAGAAATATTGTCTAGGAAGACCATATGTGAGCATGATCTCATGCCCAAGGGTGGGTGATGGTGTGGAGGAGGTGTGAAAGGAGTGATCAAGGGAGAGGTAAGGATTATGGCCGGCATGGCCATTCTCAATTATTCCCAACTTCGAAAATTTTGGAGTAGCCACATAGAGATGATCCAAGTCAATTCTTGGTGCATAAGGTGATGACTCAAGGGTCCTCTTGCTTGGAGAGTTTTCAGATTTGAAAATGGAGAAAAGAAGAATTAGATACGGTGGAGGGAAAATTGGAGAAAGACTAGATCTTAGAAGATCTCATGTGAGCATGATCACATGCACTAGGGTTTTTGGGGAAAAAAATAAAAATTACTTAACTAAAAGAAATTAAGGTTCACAAAATTAAGAGGGTGGTTAGGGTTTTAAGGATCCACACACAACACAACATTTACCGACAAACAACCACAATTCTACAATGCAAGAGTATGAGAAACTATATGCATGAAATTTTGAGAAACAGAAAAGTTTTTGTTGGCCCAAAATTTTGCATTTCAAAGATTAAACCAATGCACAAAAAGTTGGGTTGTTACAAACCTTCCCCCCTTAAAATGAATCTCGTCCTCGAGATTCGGTGGCTAAGAACTGAAGAGTGCGGGGAAGTCCTTTCGGAGCTGATCTTCTCTTTCCCAAGTGGCTTCCTCCTCGGAGTGATTAGTCCACTGAACCTTGCAAAATTTTATCTTCCTTCTACGGGTGAGACGGACAGCCTCTTCTAGGATCCGAAGGGGTACTTCTCGATAGGTCAAGTCGGTGTTGAGGTCGAGGGTGCGATAATCGATGTTCTTGAATGTCTCAGGCTTGTCAGGCACTTGGAGGCATCGTCGAAGAAGAGAGATGTGGAACACATCATGAAAATCCGCTAATTCAGCGAGCAGTTCAAGTTGATAGGATACTTCACCTCGACGAGCGAGAACCTTGAAGGGCCCAATATATCTTGGGGCAAGCTTCCCTTTGACGTGAAATCTCTCGCATTCCCTTGAGTGGAGTGACGCGAAGATAGGCATGATCACCAACATTGAATGTCAGCTCGCGACGCTTAGAGTCGGCATAACTCTTCTGGCGGGATTGAGCGGCTTTGAGGCGATCACGGATTAGTTGAACTTGCTCTTCAGCTTCGCGAAGATGGTCAGGTCCAAAGACTTGACTATCTCCAGTCTCGGACCAGTTAAGAGGGGTTCGACAACGGCGACCATATAGGGCTTCAAAGGGGGCCATCTGCAGACTAGCTTGGTAGCTATTGTTGTAAGAGAATTCCGTGAAGGGGAGACAATCTTCCCATTTGGCTCCATAGGCGAGGACACATGCACGAAGCATATCTTCGAGAATCTGATTTACTCTTTCTGTTTGGCCTCCGGTCTGTGGGTGGTAGGCGGTGCTAAAGGCTAGCTTGGTTCCGAGGGCTTCATGCAGGCTCTTCCAGAATTTCGAGGTGAATTGGGTGCCTCGGTCTGACACTATCCTCTTGGGGACTCCGTGGAGACTCACGATTCGGGATAGGTATAGATCAGCTAACTTGGCTCCAGAATACCTCACGTTGACAGGGATAAAATGGGCAACCTTGGTGAGTCGATCGACAATGACCCAGATGGAGTCGTGACCACGCTGGGATCTAGGAAGTCCAGTGATAAAGTCCATTCCAACCTCTTCCCATTTCCACTCGGGAACTTGGAGGGGTTGGAGTAGTCCAGCTGGTCGCTGATGTTCAGCCTTCACTTTCTGGCACACATCGCAGCGAGCAATGAAGAAGGCGATCTCGCGCTTCATA
Organism: Lolium rigidum; assembly: GCF_022539505.1. Taxonomy (NCBI): domain Eukaryota; kingdom Viridiplantae; phylum Streptophyta; class Magnoliopsida; order Poales; family Poaceae; genus Lolium; species Lolium rigidum. Next base: position 182,919,815 of record NC_061511.1, on the reverse strand, counting down.
CCGTGCCACCAGAATTGTTTCTTCAGGTCTTGATACATTTTAGTTCCTCCGGGGTGGATTGAGTATGGGGTGTCGTGAGCTTCCTTCATGATGAGTTGCTTCAGGTCTTCAACATTAGGTACACACAGGCGTCCCTTGTACCACAAAACTCCTTTGGCGTCGACCTCAAAACCAGGAACTTCTTCCCTATTCATCCTACGCTTGATTCCTTCAATACTCTCATGACCCACTTGAGCTTCTTTGATTTGATCGAATAAAGTAGGCTTCAATTCAAGATTTGCCAGGAAACCATGGCTAACAAGTTCGAGGCCGAACTCTTCAAGTTCTTCATACAACTTGGGTTGAGCAATTTTTATTAGGGCGTTCAAGGAACAGGGCTCTCGACTAAGGGCATCAGCTACCACATTAGCTTTACCGGGATGATAATGAATGCCGAGGTCGTAATCCTTGATAAGCTCCATCCATCTGCTTCGCCTCATGTTCAGCTCCCCGCTGGGTGAAGATGTACTTCAAACTCTTGTGGTCGGTGTAGATTTCGCAACGATTTCCCACTAGGTAGTGGCGCCGGGTCTTCGTGGCGTGAACTACAGCGGCAAGTTCTAAGTCATGCGTGGGGTAATTCATCTCGTGCGGTCGAAGTTGTCTTGACAAATAAGCTATCACCTTTCCTTCTTGCATCAGCACACTTCCCAATCCAAGCTTTGATGCATCGCAGTACACATCAAAATCCTTGGTAATATCGGGCATGGTCAGGACGGGGCTGTGACTAACCTCTTCTTGAGTTCCTGAAAACTGGCCTCACATTTGTCGGTCCACTCGAACTTCTTATCCTTCTTCAATAGCTGCGTTAACGGCCTCGCAATGCTGGAGAATCCCTCAACAAACTTGTGGTAATAGCCCGCCAATCCTAGAAAGGCGCGGACTTCAGTTTGATTAGTAGGAGCTTTCTTCTCCATGATGGACTGAATTTTGGACGGGTCGACAGACACTCCTCCGGCAGATATGACATGACCTAAAAATCCTACCTCTTTCAGCCAAAATTCACACTTACTAAACTTGGCGTAAAGCTTATGGTCTCCGAGCGTTCCCAAAACAATCCGCGAGATGTTCAAGCATGCTCTTCTTCACTCTTGGAGTAGATCGGAATATCGTCGATGAAAACCACAACGAACTTGTCGAGGTACTTCATGAACACTTTGTTCATGAGGTTCATGAAATAGGCAGGGGCATTGGTCAGTCCGAAAGACATCACGGTATATTCAAAAAGTCCATACCGTGTGGTTAAGGCAGTCTTGGGAATGTCTGACTCTCGAACCTTGAGTTGATGATAACCAGTTCGGAGATCTATTTTTGAGAAAACTCGGGCGCCATTCATCTGGTCGAACAGATCTTCAATCTTCGGGAGGGGGTATTTGTTTTTGATGGTAACGTCATTCAGTTTCCGGTAATCCACGCACAGGCGGATGGTACCGTCCCGCTTATCCACAAAGATAACGGGGGATCCCCAGGGGGATGCACTCGGGCGAATCAAACCTTTCCTCAACATATCATTCAACTGCTTCTTCAGCTCAACTAATTCTTGGGGGTTCATCCGGTAAGGTCGCTGAGCGATGGGGGCGGTTCCGGGGACTAGTTCGATGATAAACTCGATATCCCGATCAGGGGGCATACCGGGTAGCTCATCGGGGAAAACCTCAGGATACTCACAAGCTATGGGTACTTCATGCAGGGCTGGGCTGGCGACACTCGTCTTGCATAAGACCTTCGATGAAGGTATGGTCGCCACATGCTCCACTATTTCTCCGTCCTCAGCAGTCAATGTTATGGCTCGGCGAACACAATCTATGTGATCCTTGTACTTCACCATCCAATTCATCCCAAGGATAACTTCTAAACCTTGTTCTCCTAATACGATCAGATCCGCGTGGAAACGCTTCCCCTGAATATCTATAGGAACATCCTTGCAGGATAGATCCGTTTTGGTGGTGGATCCCGGAATTTGGACTAACATAGGACGTTGCATGATCGTAGGTCTCAAACCACTCTTCCTAGCGAACGGCTTAGTAACAAAAGAGTGCGATGCTCCGGAGTCAAACAAGACAGTGGCGGATATTGAGTTGACAGGGAACGTACCCAGGACAATATCCGGAGCTTCCTGAGCTTGTTCAGCATTGACGTGGTTGAGGTGTCCCCTAGCTGGTCCAGCTGGCTTCTTCTGATTCAGGTTCCTTCCAGTAGCAGGTGCGAGCTTGTCCTGGATTAGGCTTGGGCGCATTGGGGCGCTGTCCGAAGTAGCTCGGTTGGGGCACTCCTTGGAGAAATGACCCGGTTGACCGCAGGTATAGCATCCAGTGGTGGCGGGGCGGACAGTGTTGCTCTGGCGATTGTAGTTGGGGTTGTAGTTGCTTCCTCCAGAACGCTGAGGGTTGTAGTTGCGATTGGGGTTGTTGGGGCGAGGTGCAGGGGTGGTGCCCTCTGCTGCTGGGGCGCCGGCCTTGGAGGGGGAAAGCTGCGGGGTCGCCGAGTGCTCGGAGCTGCCTTGCCGCATCATCGCCTTGCGCTTGCGGTTCTCAAATGCACTCTTGCGCTTGCTCTCCACCATGATAGAGGCATCAACCAGCGACTCAAGGTCTGGGTATGGAACGGCCACCAAGATGCTCTGCATTTCATCATGTAGACCATTCAAGAAGCGATCTTTCTTCTTCTCTTCAGTGTCGGTGTCTTCTGGAGCATAACGGGACAGAGTGGTGAATTTGTCCATGTAGTCCACCACAGACATGCTCCCCTGCTTCAAATTCATGAACTTATCCTTCATGAGCTTGATCAGTCCTGAAGGGATGTGGGTCTTGCGGAACTTGGTCTTGAATTCTTCCCAGCCGATGACGTGTCCTTCAGCTTGAATAGCCTTGACATTTTCCCACCAAGCGCGGGCAGGTCCGGAGAGGTAATGAGTGGCAAACAGAACCTTCTCATCATTGCCGACTCCGGCAACCTCCAAGTTGTTCTCAATGGTGCGAAGCCAATCATCGGCGTCGAGGGGTTCAGTGCACTTAGAGAAGACAGGTGGGTTGGTGCTTTGAAAATCCTTCAGCCTTGGAGCGGGGGTCTCCATTTCCATCCCCGCCATTATTGTTGTTGGCGTTACCGGTAGCAAGCTGAGTGAGGTGCTGAAGAGTAGCAAGATTAGCTTGACGCTCCGCACGGGCTGCCTCACGGTCTTCCATCATCATACGCAGGAGTTGAGCCATGGTAGGGTCGGGAGGTGGAGGTGGAGGGGGTCTCGGTTTGCCCCGCTGTGGTCTCCTCTACGGGTTTCCACCATCCTGAAGAAGGGTGGATTCAGATTTACAAATAGGAACAAGTAGATGGGCAGCCACTTAAAAGGGGAGGGATTGCAAATAAAAACGGAAATTTTAAAACGGGCGCAACAAATGCAAAGTAGACAAATGATAGCATAGCATAGCAGGGGTGCCGATGGCACAATGTAGCATACATCATCACACATAAGTCTCATACAACACAGCCAAAAGAATGGTTTCATAGAACCATCATCACAAGTCTACTCGCATTGCAAAAGGGGGCCTATCTCATCGCCCTACGGTAAGGTGGTGCGAGTCCAAGGTGGTGCTCTAGAAGTCGTCGAGGTCCACGACGGGAACCTCAGATGCAGGTGGGGCGTCCTCCTCAACAAAGGCTGGCTCCTCGGGGTCCTCCTCGGACATCAGTGGCTCGGGCTCCTCATCTTCATCGTTGATGAAGGCCTCATCCTCAGTATCAGGCTCCATATCGAAGTCCTCGTCCTCGTAGTCGTCGTCGTCGCTAAGGAGAGCCTCGTTCTCCTTGCGGAGATCCTCACCGTCGTCCTCAAGCTCCTCAATAGTGGCCTCCATCTATGCAGTCAGGGCCTCCAGCGAAGTCACCTTCGCCTTCAGGCGAGTAACCCTCCGGCGTGCGGCAACCCTCAGCTTGCGCTCACGCGGCCGAGGTCGACTGTGTAGCGACAAGCTGAGCGCGGAGTGTAGCAATCTCATCCTCCTGCAGATCGCACCTCTCACGGGCGCGGTCCTGCTGAGTCTGAGTGTGGTGAAGCAGGTACTCCATGTGGTGCAGCTGGTGTGCGGTGTCGGCGTGCGGGGCGCCGGCCACGGGCTGGCCCGCGAGGTCGCGCTGGCCAAGGTACTGGTAACCAGTGTCGGCGACAACCTCCGGGTGAAGAAAGGCAAGGCGTGCAAGTGCCTCCTGAGAGACTCGAATCATCCCGTCGAGCCACGTGCGCTCCATCACGTCGATGGTGAACTCCTCAGTAGCGGGGGAAATCCCGCTCCCCCTGACGACGCAGGTGACCAGCCAGGCCATCTCCGAGTCTGCGGACCTCTCAGTACGGACGCCCTTAATCTCGGGCACCATACGTCCGCAGCGAATAGCCAGGTCGGCTAAGGCCCGCTCGAAGAAGTAGAGGGGCGGCCTCACTCCAACCTTTTTTAATGATCGGCATCTACACAAATTTTAAAGTAGATTAAGTTAGTGACCACAGTGTGCAAAATTTTAAGCATAATAAAACAGTAATGCAAGTAAAGTTTCTGGAAAATAGAAGGAGGTAAGGGACTTAAGCATTTTCAGCATTTAGTCAACCTTTTTGTTTAAGAAAATAATTTTGTTCTATTTCTAACGTCCATGCTAACTAAGGTCTCCTACGATCGGGATGGCTCGATACCAGCTACGTGGGGCCCGGACTTACCGGTCCGTAACTCCTGTTATGCATACAATTTCACGATCCCAAGATCATTCCATCGTGAATACATAACCGAACCGATACCGAGATTACATCATCCATTACGAGTACCGAATTTAAGTAATACGAAGTCTTACATCATAGGCCATCAAGGCCGTAGTTCACCAAACAACGAGCGGAAACAACTTGACTCCAAAAGCGGTGGAACCCAAGTCAGGCCTTTACCCTACAGGCGGCTGACCGGGAGAGCGTCCTAGTTCGCGTCTTCGGCGTCGTACTCTTCTTCATCGAAGTACTCTTCTTCAAAGTCTGGTCAAGTAGATAACCAGGACAACAATGCCAGTGAGTACTTTTGAATGTACTCGCAAACCACCTTAGAGGGAAATAAAGGATATGCAATATGGCAGTAGCAAGGAACAGGCACTAACTAGGGCGACAAGGAGCGAGAGGTGGTTCCTCTCGAGAATAAGACCTTTTCATAACTTTGTTGAAAACTTTTTGGTAAACCATTTCATTTGCAGACTAATAGGTAAGGGTGACCCAATTTAATTTTCAGCCATCTCATATGGCCATTTCCTTTCCAACTTTCCACCGTACCTCGCAGGTATTTTTTCACCGGCCCACTGGTATAAACTTCCCGAAACAATATTTGAGAAAACACTTTTAGAAACCAAAAACTCTTTAATGCCAAGCAGCTTCCATTCCCGCGTCCGTAACCGCGGACACGGCTATTCGAATAGTTTTACACTCTGCAGAGGTTGTACACTTTCCCCACAAGATCCGAATATTTATCGTGTGGGCATCATCCCTGCATAATAACATATGCCACGACAAATACTCGATCGTAGTTTTTCGCCTGCTCGCCTTAGCCCAAGACATGCCGCCTAGAGTTGTACCTCCCAACACCAGAGTCCGAGGGGTCGTTTACCCTGGAGTAGCAAATTCCCCGACCAGCTCGACCCTCCGAATGCCGCGACCAAGCTGCGAAGCATTATTCAATGGGAGCTCATAGGTTGTACCCCTGCCATCGATACGCAATGGAAAGGCGTTCCCGGTTCGTCGGGAAGGCCACGGTCGATAGGTGTCCATGCTCGGACTACCCCTTACATTTGCGGGACCCAAACTAAGGCGAGACAAACTACTAAACTACGCCCCGTCCCACTAAAGGGTAATGTGGTTGTACTGGCTAGGTCCGGTTCAGGTACTTAGTCACCAAAGTTTTTCGAAAACAAAATTTCTTCACTTGCCTCCAGCAAAACTTCTTTCCAATAACATCTTTTTCTTCCATAAACTCTCACTTGGGCAGGGCTACCCCATTCCAAGGTTTTCGAAAAACTTCTTTTCAGAAAAACCTTTTTCGCATCCATCTTTCCAGGGCTCCCAACCTATAGTCCAATTTCTTCTTCGAAAAAATGGCGACAAGGATGACAAGGTGATAAGCACCATATCACTAATAGAGAGGTGTTCAGTAGGTATCAACGAGGGCTGCACCCTAATGGTGGATTAATAAATCTCCGGGTGGCACTAACCACCGAAATGAAAATAAGAAGACATGCACTTTATAAAATCTGAAATAATGCAAGCATAAGATATATAGGATCAGAGGTGCATCAAGAGGTGGCTTGCCTTGTTCGAGCAAAGTGTCCCTGGTCCTCCTCTTCAAATCCCCCAAGGTCACCTCCTCCTTCGTCTCCGGCGGCGTTCGAATCTATCGTCGCAAAAATAAAAGAAACACACCATACCAATCAACAAAATATCTCCAGAATAATGCACACAAAAATTTGATAAAATCACAGTATGTAGAGGTTGACAAATGCAAGCTACTGAAAGTGGTTTCACCCATTTACAATTTTTAAAACAAAAGATATGATTTTTGCAATTCTAGAATTGACTTATGCACCATTTAAATGACCTAAATGTTTCTGGAAGTCAAAAAAATGCATGCAGCATATCTACAGAAAGCTATTGACATGCACAACACACCTGCACAAGAATCATATGCAAATGAAATTTCTACTGGCCTAAACAAATCAATCAAAATAGAGACCAGAGTGTTCCAAAATTTAAAACAGTGCTAATCAGAGCATCTCCTACAAAAACCAAACACACCACTGGAAAGCTAGGAACATTTGTGAACTAACCCCACTGGATTTGTATTTTTCTGATTTGTAAAAGAATTTACAAAAATAAAATACTAATAAGGTATCCTGTTTCAGATATAAATCCACCAGGCCTAATATATAACCCTAAAAATTAAATCCTTTGGCACAGAAATACCCTATCAGTATACCTACTGGTAGCCTTTGGATTTGATTCAAGATCATGTATAGATTTTGAACTAAAAATCAGAGAAGAGCTCTCCGGTCGAGTTTTTAATTTATTTAGCAAGCAAAAACTAGGAAGCTTTTGCAAGTGGGACCAGTGCCACAAGATAGGTATTAACAAGCACAGCACTACCAAATTGACCTCACTCAAAAAGGGCCAGCACAAACATCACACGAATTAAAATGCCTAATCTGTAACTTTTTATGGTTTAATTTGTTTGAATACTTCTGTCAAACCAAACCATGTGCATGCAACTCTTAATGGTAGAGAAAACAGTAAAGAGCATCCAGGAACTTGAATTATCTCATTTGGTCAATTTATGGATTTTTGAAGATTTAAAACCTGAGCAGGTAATTGCTGGCTAGATAAAAGGGAGAAAAAGAAAAAGAGGAAACGGGCCGGGGCTCGCTGGGCTCGGCCGAATTCGGCCCAGGAGCAGCGGCGCAGCGCGGGAGCGGCGGTTTGAACGGGATGCTGGCGTGGAGGCCACGCGGGCGCGCGGAGCCCACGACGTCGTGCATGCACGCGTCGGATCCAGATCCGACGGTGCATGGACGTTCGTCCAGCTCGCGACGGGATCGACGTGCGGCGGCGCCCCTAGCTACTGGGAACGGCGGATGCTCACCGAGGGCGTACGGGGAAGGATTGGCGCAGGCTTGGCGAGGTCGAGGAGGGCGAGTGGCGACGGGTGGCGCGGCAGCTGCTCCGCTTCCGGCAACGTCGGCTCCAGGCGATGACGCGGATGGCTTCGTCTGCTTCGGTGAGGGACGGCGAGCGGCGAACTCCGGGCGACCTACGGCGAGAAAAATGGTGGGTCAGATGCAGCAGGAGGAGATGCGTCGAGGAGAGAAGAAAGGGAGCAGCGCCGGGGTTCTGCGGTGACGCAACCTTCACCGCAACGTTACGGCGGTGCGGCGAGCTCGACGGCGGGGAGGAGCAGAGCTCCTCTCCGCAGATGGAGGCGACGGGGTGGGGTTCTGGGGAGGTGGTGGTGGGGAAAATGAAGGAAGGGAGGGGCTGAGGCCCTATTTAACAGGCTCGGACCGGTGCACGGTGCACCCGGTCTGTGCACCGACGGGGAAAGAGGGCGGCGGCAGGTGAGTGGCTGAGCCAGGCGGTGCTGCTGCGCGTCTGCGAGGCGGTGCCAAGTTTGGAGGGACGCGCGCGTCGCACAGCGGGACAGAGAGGAGAGACGCGGCGGCATCCGCCGGCGGCCGCGCGGCGAAGTGACAAGGCGAGGACGTCGCCGTGCGGCGCCGGTGGGTCAAGGACGAGCGTCGCGGGCATGTCTCCGAGGCGTTCCCGAGTCGTGCGCGTCCGGAGGACATGGTTAGAGCCACCGAGAGAAGGGAGGTGGGGTGAGGAACGTGGCCGTGGCCGGCAGACGTGGTCACCGGCCATTGGGGGTTGCCACGCGGGTAAGGAGAGGAAGGGCGAAAGGAGGGCGTGCATGCGGGGTCAGAGATGGAGAGGGTTCGCTGGGAGTCGTGCAGGACATCAGGAAAAGCTGCCAAGGATGGAGGAGGGAAGGAGATCTCCTTGATCTTGTGTTGGTTCCCGAGGTGGTGATCATGGGGAGAGGAGGAGAGAGGGAGGTCGAATGCCAGGGTTAGGGAGGGTGCAGGACAGATGCGAGGCTCCCTCTGGTCGTGTATGAGTGTTGGTGAGGAGATGGAGTGAAAGAAGTGAGCAAGAGAGAGGGGAAAAGATCATGGCCGGCATGGCCATCCTCACTTATTCACCAAGTTTGGATTTTTGAGCAAGCCACAAGGATGTGATCCCAAACAATTTCAGAGCATAAATTTGATGAGCCAAGTGATGCACTAAATTGGAGAATTTTCAGAGATGCAAAACGAGAAGAGGATAAATAAATATGGGGGAGAGGAATTTGCAAGAAATATTGTCTAGGAAGACCATATGTGAGCATGATCTCATGCCCAAGGGTGGGTGATGGTGTGGAGGAGGTGTGAAAGGAGTGATCAAGGGAGAGGTAAGGATTATGGCCGGCATGGCCATTCTCAATTATTCCCAACTTCGAAAATTTTGGAGTAGCCACATAGAGATGATCCAAGTCAATTCTTGGTGCATAAGGTGATGACTCAAGGGTCCTCTTGCTTGGAGAGTTTTCAGATTTGAAAATGGAGAAAAGAAGAATTAGATACGGTGGAGGGAAAATTGGAGAAAGACTAGATCTTAGAAGATCTCATGTGAGCATGATCACATGCACTAGGGTTTTTGGGGAAAAAAATAAAAATTACTTAACTAAAAGAAATTAAGGTTCACAAAATTAAGAGGGTGGTTAGGGTTTTAAGGATCCACACACAACACAACATTTACCAGCAAACAACCACAATTCTACAATGCATGAGTATGAGAAACTATATGCATGAAATTTTGAGAAACAGAAAAGTTTTTGTTGGCCCAAAATTTTGCATTTCAAAGATTAAACCAATGCACAAAAAGTTGGGTTGTTACAAGTATCTTGAGTAATCATCGACAATGACAAGTCCGTACTTGCTCCCACCAAGAGTATCATAATGTGATGGCCCAAAGAGATACAAATGAAGGAGCTCCAAAGGCCTAGATGTGGTGACGATGCTCTTGATAGGATGTTTCTTCTTGAGTTGCTTTCTAGCTACACATGCACTGCATACACGATCTTTCTCAAAAGAAATGTCGGTTAGTCCAACAATATGCTCACCCTTTAGGAGTTTTTTAAGATTTCTCATGTTAACATGACCAAGGTGGCAATGCCACAACCAACCTTCGTCATGTTTGGCCGCCATTAGACATGTGGTGGGAGAGGGGCTCTCTTTCGAGAGGTCAACCACGTAAAGGTTATTCTCCACATATCCAACAAGGACCAATTTGAGATTGTCACTCCTAAAGACTTACACACAATAATTAGTAAAATATGAATTGTAGCCGGCATCTGCAAGATGATATATAGAAAGCAAGTTATAGCCAAGGGATTCAACAAGCATGACCGTCTCAAGGCACAAGTCCTTAGAGATTGCCACCTTGCCATGCCCAAGTACCTTTCCCTTTGAGTTGTCACCAAAGGTGATGCTTGACTTCTTGTTAATATCCTCAATGAATTGGTCAAGCATACCTCTTCCTCCGGTCATATGATTGGTGCATCCACTATCAAACACCCATTTTGGACCACCGGAGGAATACCCCTACAAAATCAAGTAGAGGTTTTAGGAACCCATCGATTAATGGGTTCCTTTGTAATGGCAACAAGATCTTTTGGTACCCAAATTGAGTACCCTCTATAAGCATAGCCATTACGAGGGCCAACATAGTTAGCATAAACATCACCATAATAATGAACAAATAGATCATAGTGATTGTTAGGCCCCGTGCGGTCACTGATGTCTACGGGAGCTTCTATTCTTGTAGACAGTGTTGGGCCTCCAAGAGCAGAGGTTTGTAGAACAGCAGCAAGTTTCCCTTAAGTGGATCACCCAAGGTTTATCGAACTCAGGGAGGAAGAGGTCAAAGATATCCCTCTCAAGCAACCCTGCAACCACAAAGCAACAAGTCTCTTGTGTCCCCAACACACCTAATAGGTGCACTAGTTCGGCGAAGAGATAGTGAAATACGGGTGGTATGAATAAATATAAGCGAGTAGCAATGGCACCGAGAAAAGTGCTTTGTCTGTCCAGGACTGGTTGATGGTGGTAATATTGCAGGAAGTATAGATGCAGTAAAACAGTAAACAAACAGCGATAGCAGTATTTAGGAACAAGTCCTAGGGATCATACTTTCACTAGTGGACACTCTCAACATTGATCACATAACAGAATAAATAGATAGATGCTAGAATCTACACCCTCTTGTTGGATGATGAACACCACTAATTGTGTAGGATTACACGAACCCTCAATGCCGGAGTTAACAAGCTCCACAATATTCAATGTTCATATTTAAATAACCTTAGAGTGCATAACAGATCAACATAACCAAACCAAGTACTAACATAGCATGCACACTCGTCACCTTCACACTACGAAAGGAGGAATAGATCACATCAATACTATCATAGCAATAGTTAACTTCATAATCTACAAGAGATCACAATCATAGCCTACGCCAAGTACTACACGATGCACACACTGTCACCATTACACGGTGCAGGAGGAATAAACTACTTTAATAACATCACTAGAGTAGCACACAGATATATTGTGATACAAAACACATTGCAATCATAAAGAGATATAAATAAGCACTTCACTATGCCATTCATAACAGTGAATAAGTATTATGTGAAATATAGCCTAAGAGACCCACACGGTGCACACACTGTCACCTTTACACACGTGTGACAAGGAGTCTCCGGAGATCACATAAGTAAAATCCACTTGACTAGCATAATGACATCTAGATTACAAGCATCATCATATGAATCTCAATCATGTAAGGCAGCTCATGAGATTATTGTATTGAAGCACATAGGAGAGAGACGAACCACATAGCTACCGGTACAGCCCCGAGCCTCTATGAAGAACTACTCCCTCCTCATGGGAGACAACAGCGTTGATGAAGATGGCGGTGGTGTCGATGGAGGAGCCTTCCGGGGGCACTTCCCCGTCCCGGCGGCGTGCCGGAACGGAGACTCCTGTCCCCCGGATCTTGGCTTCGCGATGGCGGCGGCTCCGGAAGGTTTTCTCTGGTTTCGTCGAACGTGTCAAGGTTTTTAGGTCGGGGACCTTTATATAGGCGAAGAGGCGGAGTCGGAGGGTCGACGAGGCGACGACACACTAGGGGCGCGGCCAAGGCTCGGGCCGCGCCACCCTGTCGTCCGGGGCCCACGAGGCCCTCCTCTCGGGTGTTCCGGAAGCTTCGTGGAAAAATAGGATGCTCGGGCGTTGATTTCGTCCGATTCCGAGAATATTTCCTTACTAGGATTTCTGGAACCAAAAACAGCAGAAAACAAGAACTGGCCCTTCGGCATCTCGTCAATAGGTTAGTTCCGGAAAACGCATAAATATGACATATAATGTGTATAAAACATGTAGATATCATCAATAATGTGGCATGGAACATAAGAAATTATCGATACGTCGGAGACGTATCAGCATCCCCAAGCTTAGTTCCTGCTCGTCCCGAGCAGGTAAACGATAACAAAGATAATTTCTGGAGTGACATGCCATCATAACCTTGATCATACTATTGTAAGCATATGTAATGAATGCAGCGATCAAAACAATGGTAATGACATGAGTAAACAAATGAATCATAAAGCAAAGACTTTTCATGAATAGTACTTTCAAGACAAGCATCAATAAGTCTTGCATAAGAGTTAACTCATAAAGCAATAAATCAAAGTAAAGGTATTGAAGCAACACAAACGAAGATTAAGTTTCAGCGGTTGCTTTCAACTTGTAACATGTATATCTCATGGATATTGTCAATGTAAAGTAATATAACATGTGCAATATGCAAGTATGTAGGAATCAATGCACAGTTCACACAAGTGTTTGCTTCTTGAGGTGGAGAGAGATAGGTGAACTGACTCAACATAAAAGTAAAAGAAAGGCCCTTCGCAGAGGGAAGCATTGATTGCTATATTTGTGCTAGAGCTTTGGTTTTGAAAACATAAAGAGAGCATAAAAGTAAAATTTTGAGAGGTGTTTGTTGTTGTCAACGAATGGTAGTGGGCACTCTAACCCCCTTGCCGGACAAACCTTCAAAGAGCGGCTCCCATGAAGGACGTTATCTCTACCAGCAAGGTAGATCATCCCTCTTCTCTTTTGTTTACACATGTATTTTAGTTTTATTTATGGATGACACTCCTCCCAACCTTTTGCTTACACAAGCCATGGCTAACCGAATCCTCGGTGCCTTCCAACATTCACATACCATGAAGGAGTGTCTATTTGCAAAATTAAGTTGCTTACTCGATGAATCGAGCAAAACATGTGAAGAGAATTATTAATGAAGGTTGATTAATTGGGGGTCGGGAACCCCGCGCCAGCTCTTTTTGCAAAATTATTGGATAAGCGGATGAAGCCACTAGTCCATTGGTGAAAGTTGCCCAATAAGAATGAAAGATAAACACCACATACTTCCTCATGAGCTATAAAACATTGACACAAATCAGAGGTGATAAATTTTGAATTATTTAAAGGTAGCACTCAAGCAATTTACTTTGGAATGGCGGAGAAATACCATGTAGTAGGTAGGTATGGTGGACACAAATGGCATAGTGGTTGGCTCAAGGATTTTGGATGCATGAGAAGTATTCCCTCTCGATACAAGGTTTAGGCTAGCAAGGTTATTTGAAACAAACACAATGATGAACCGGTGCAGCAAAACTCACATAAAAGACATATTGTAAACATTATAAGACTCTACACCGTCTTCCTTGTTGTTCAAACTCTTTACTAGAAATTATCTAGACCTTAGAGAGACCAATTATGCAAACCAAATTTTAGCAAGCTCTATGTATTTCTTCATTAATGGGTGCAAAGTATATGATGCAAGAGCTTAAACATGAGCACAACAATTGCCAAGTATCACATTATCCAAGACATTTTATCAATTACTACATGTAGCATTTCCCGTTTCCAACCATATAACAATTAACGAAGCAGTTTCAACCTTCGCCATGAACATTAAAAGCTAAGAACACATGTGTTCATACGAACCAGCGGAGCGTGTCTCTCTCCCACACAAGCATTTATTCAAACAAAAACACAAACAAAAACAAACAGACGCTCCAAGTAAAGTACATAAGATGTGACCGAATAAAAATATAGTTTCAAGAGAAGAAACCTGATAATTTGTCGATGAAGAAGGGGATGCCTTGGGCATCCCCAAGCTTAGATGCTTGAGTCTTCTTGAAATATGCAGGGACGAACCACCGGGGCATCCCCGAGCTTAGAATTTTCACTCTTCTTGATCGTAGTATATCATCCTCCTCTCTTGACCCTTGAAAACTTCCTTCACACCAAACTCGAAACAAACTCATTAGAGGGTTAGTGCATAATCAAAAACTCACATGTTCAGAGGTGACACAATCATTCTTAACACTTCTGGACATTGCTCAAAGCTACTGAAAGTTAATGGAACAAAGAAATCCATCCAACATAGCAAAAGAAGCAATGCGAAATAAAAGGCAGAATCTGTCAAAACAGAACAGTCCGTAAAGACGAATTTTATTGAGGCACCAGACTTGCTCAAATGAAAATGCTCAAATTGAATGAAAGTTGCGTACATATCTGTGGATCACTCACGTAAATTGGCATAATTTTCTGAGTTACCTACTGAGAATTAGGCCCAGATTCGTGACAGACAGAAATCTGTTTCTGCGCAGTAATCCAAATCTAGTATCAACCTTTCTATCAAAGACCTTACTTGGCACAACAATGCAATAAAATAAGATAATGAGAGGTTGCTACAGTAGTAACAACTTCCAAGACTCAAGTACAAAATAAAAGTACTGTAGCAAAATAACACATGGGTTATCTCCCAAGAAGTTCTTTCTTTATAGCCATTAAGATGGGCTCAACAGTTTTAATGATGCACTCTCAAGAAATAGTATTTGAAGCAAAAGAGAGCATCAAGAGGAAAATTCAAAACAAATTTAAGCCTAACATGCTTCCTATGAAAAGGAATCTTGTACACAAATGAATTCATGAAGAACAAAGTGACAAGCATAAGAGGATAAAACACGAGTAACTTCAAGATTCTCAACATAAAGAGGGGAAACTTAATATTATTAAGATGCATATACCCATATTTCCCTCTCTCATAATAACTTTCAGTAGCATCATTGATGAAATCCACAATATACCCATCACTTAAAACATTCTTATCATGGTTCATATGCATAGAAGTATCATTAATTTTGGCATAAGAAGAATTCTTCTCATTAATAGTAATTGGAGCAGGATTATTATCAAGAATTTGAACATGGTAAACAAGTTGCATATTAAGGGAATTATTTTTGGCAATCCAATCATAACTATGACAAGTTTCATAAGGATAGTTATAACCTATATCATAGCATTCTTTATAATAATCATTAAAGGTCGGAGGCACAGTGTCATCATAAGAAATAGAATAGTTATCTTTCACGGTCGGTTTATCTGTGACCATACCATCATTGTTATTAGAAGGAGATGTATCAAACACATAATGATCAGTAGCAAAAGGATTTTCAAACACCTCTTCCCCAAGCTTAGAGCTTTCTATATCATTATGGGAGGAAGCATGGATAGCACCGATACTATGGCAATTATTATCATCATCATTTTCAGAATTAGTTCCCCGGAGATTTGCAATATCAAAAGTAGTGTGCTCATTCAAATCATGATCACTAATGTATGTAAAGGGCATAGGAAGATCATTGTATTCAGATTCATTATCATAATAATCATTAGGAGCAACATACTTACGGTTACCTAGCGTTATCTCATTCACGCGGGGATATGCCGTTACCTCTTTCTCTTTATTCTCCTTCTTCTTCTTCTTCGTTCCCTTCTTCTTCTTCTTCTCCTCCTTCTCCTTGTTCCCTTCTTTAGGAGGAAGAGTCTTGAAGGGTGGCTTGTCCGCATAACCTGATTTACTTTCATAAACAATAGAAGAAACTTGGGAGGATTCCTCCTTTTCATTAATTAGTTCAAAACACACAGCGGTCCTATCATATTTTGGCAAGGTGTCATCTTCTAAAATATTTTGTATGTAAGTATTTGCATGGCTATTATCAATGCAATAAGAAAAACACCCATGCAGGACATCATCAATATCAAGATCATTAATATCTAACAAAGAAATTTTCCTTGATAACTCTTCACACCACAAAAATAAAGTGAGTTCATCATGCTGATTAGGAGTAATTTCATCATCACAATACAAATTTGCAGCACTCATTGGGTTCAAATTATCATTGGTGGAGCATTGAAAATTAAAATGACCCACTTCATGGCAAACTTCACAAATAAAAGGATAGAGGGCACAAACCTTTTTACCAAGATCATCTAGAGCCCTAGCCCACTTTCTAGTTTTTTCATTAATATGATGGATACAATATTCATCTTTGATTTGATTAATTCCACAAGGTCTATGCATTCCACAAAAATTAACATGCTTATAGGAAATAGCATTCTTAGGAGTTTGAGCATGCTTATTGCAATCATTAACAACAATTTCATCCTTCATGCAAGCCTCTTTAAAAGGTTCATGATACTTATCAAAATTATTTTTAGGCAATTCAAAATGAGAAGCAAAGGCTTTATAAAGATTTGCAGCAACTTGAGTCAAGACCATAAGTAGCACTCATATCTCGAAATTTATCAGTATCCATAAAAGCTTCAATGCATTTATAATCATAATTTATACCTGACTCTTCACCTTTGTTGTTCTCCCATCCTTCAGCATTCTCCTCAATCCGATCAAGAAGTTCCCACCTAGCTTCAACCTCCTTGCTTGTGAAAGATCCCTCTGAACAGGCATCCAGATAGTCCTTGTGTTGTCCTGAAAGCCTCGCATAAAAATTGTTAGCAATAACATTACGGGGGAGCTCATGAATGGGACATTTGAGCATTAGTGACTTCAATCTCCCCCATGCTTGAGAAATACTCTCTCCATCACGAGGATAAAAGTTATAAATATAATTCCTATCAATATGCACTTCATGAGGAGGATAAAATTTAGAATAAAAGAGAGGTAGAATTTCCTCCCAACCAAGAGAATGACTATTCTTCAACAATTTATACCAATGCGCCGCTTTACCAGACAGACGAAAAGAGAATAGCTTCTTCCTCACTTCATCCATAGAGATACCTGCACACTTGAATAACCCGCATAATCCATGCAAAAATAGTAAATGATCTCCAGGATGGACAGTTCCATCCCCTTCATAGCGGTTATCAATAACACGTTCAATAATTTTCATGGGTATCTTGAAAGCGAGTACTTGCGAGTTGGTGGACAAGCATCATTAGAGTTATCGCATATGGGAGATAAAGCGTTATCGGAACAAATTTTCTCCCCTAAAGATGGGAAACTAAAAAGATCACAAAAACTAGCTTCCCCAAGCTTAGACTTATCCATAGCATTAGCGAGTGATTGCGTTCATACTAATAACATTGCTACTAGCATGCAATTGAGGCTCCATAGGTTCTTTAATTTTCGCATCACACAATTCATGTCTTAACTTAGGAAATAAATTAAAAAGCTCATAGTTGTATTCCATTATGCCTTACTAGTGTAAAACAAGAAACAAAAAGATGCAATTGCAGGATCTAAAGGAAATAGCTTCAAACACTCACACAATGGCGCCAGAAAAGTACTTTACCTGGGACCGGAGTATGAGTGCCTTTTACCTTTCCTCCCCGGCAACGGCGCCAGAAAAGTGCTTGATGTCTATGGGAGCTTCTATTCTTGTAGACAGTGTTGGGCCTCCAAGAGCGAGAGGTTTGTAGAACAGCGAGCAAGTTTCCCTTAAGTGGATCACCCAAGGTTTATCGAACTCGGGGAGGAAGAGGTCAAAGATATCCCTCTCAAGCAACCCCGCAACCACAAAGCAAGAAGTCTCTTGTGTCCCCAACACACCTAATAGGTGCACTAGTTCGGCGAATAGATAGTGAAATACGGGTGGTATGAATAAATATAAGCAGTAGCAATGGCACCAGAAAAGTGCTTTGCTGTCCAGGACTGGTTGATGGTGGTAATATTGCAGGAAGTATAGATGTAGTAAAACAGTAAACAAATAGCGATAGCAGTATTTAGGAACAAGGCCTAGGGATCATACTTTCACTAGTGGACACTGATACGTCTCCAACGTATCTATAATTTCTGATGTTCCATGCTTGTTTTATGACAATACCAACATGTTTTGTTCACACTTTATATCATTTTATGCGTTTTTCGGAACTAACCTATTGACGAGATGCCGAAAGGCCAGTTGCTGTTTTCTGCTGTTTTTGGTTTCAGAAATCCTAGTAAAGAAATATTTTCGGAATCGGACGAAATCAAGACCGAAGGCCTTATAATTCCCGGAAGCTTCCGGAGCACCGGAGAAAAGTCAGAGGGGTGCCAGGGTGGCCCCACCCCACAGGGCGGCGCGGCCCAAGGGGGGCACGCCCCCCTATGGTGGCGTCACCCCGCGGCCCCTCCGACTCCGACTCTCGGCCTATATAATCGTCTCTGACCTAAAAACATCGGAAAAAAAAGACGGAAACAGAGAAAACCATCCAGAGCCGCCGCCATCGCGAAAAGTCCAATTCGGGGGAGAGAACTCTCTGTTCCGGCACCCTGCCGGACGGGGAATTTCCCCCGGAGCCATCTCCATCGCCGTCTCCACCGCCATCTTCACCGCCATCGCTGCCTCCATGATGAGGAGGGAGTAATCCACCCCCGGGGCTGAGGGCTCCGCTGTAGCTATGTGGTTCATCTATCTCTTTATGTGATCTAGTTGAATATCATCTATGTGCTACTCTAGTGATGTTATTAAAGTAGTTTTATTCCTCCCGCACGGTGTAATGGTGACGAGTGTGTGCATCCGTGTTAGTACTTGGCGTAGGCTATGATTGTAATCTCTTGTGGATTATGAAGTTAACTATTGCTATGATAGTATTGATATGATCTATGCCTCCTTCATGGTATGATGGTGACGAGTGTGCATGCTATGTTAGTTCTTGGTGTAATTGTGTTGATCTATCTTACACTCTAAGGTTATTTAAATATGAACATTGAATATTGTGGAGCTTGTTAACTCCGGCATTGAGGGTTCGTGTAATCCTACACAGTTAGCGGTGTTCATCATCCAACAAAAGAGTGTAGAGTAGTCCTATTATGTGATCATTGTTGAGAGTGTCCACTAGTGAAAGCAGGATCCCTAGGCCTTGCTTCCAAGCATCGAATCTCCGTTTGTTTATTGTTTTGTTGCATGTTTACTCGCTGCCATATTTTATTCAGATTACTATTACCACTCATACTCATCCATATTACTTGCATCTCACTATCTCTTCGCCGAACTAGTGCACCTATACATCTGACAAGTGTATTAGGTGTGTTGGGGACACAAGAGACTTCTTGTATCGTGATTGCGGGGTTGCTTGAGAGGGATATCTTTGACCTCTTCCTCCCCGAGATCGATAAACCTTGGGTGATCCACTTAAGGGAAACTTGCTGCTGTTCTACAAACCTCTCGCTCTTGGAGGCCCAACACTGTCTACAAGAATAGAAGCTCCCGTAGACATCAAGCACTTTTCTGGCGCCGTTGCCGGGGAGGTAAGGTAAAAGGTATTCACATCCTCCGACTACTAAGCTATTTCCTAGCACTGTTGCCGGTGTGTGAGTGCTCGAAGCTATTTCCTTTAGATCCTGCAATTGCATCTTTTTGTTTCTTGTTTTTATTTTCACTAGTTAGGCATAATGGAAAACAACAAAAAATTTGGTGAGCTTTTTAATCTTTTTACTGATTTAGAATTGTTTGGTGCGAACATTAAAAACCCAATGGAACCTTATTCGCATGCTAGTAGCGATGTTTTTAGTATGAATGCAATTACTGCTAATGCTATGGAGAAGTCTAAGCTTGGGGAAGCTAGTTTTTGTGATCTTTTTAGCCTCCCATCTTTAGGTGAGAAAATTTGCTCTGATAACACTTTATCTCCAATATGCGATAACTCTAATGATGCTTGTGATATTTTAAATGCACCTACTGAAAGTATTCCATATAAAATACCTATGAAAATTATTGAACGTGTTATGGATAACCGCTATGAAGGGGATGGAACTGTGCATCCTGGAGATCATTTCTTGTTTTTGCATGAATTATGCGGGTTATTCAAGTGTGCAGGTATCTCTATGGATGAAGTGAAGAAGAAATTATTCTCTATGTCGTTGTCTGGTAAAGCGGCGCATTGGCAAAAACTGCTAAAGGATGAGCATTCTCTTGATTGGAAGGATATTGTGCCTCTATTTTATTCTAAATTCTATCCTCCAAGTGAAATTCACAAAGACCGAAACCGAATATATAATTTCTGGCCTCATGATGGAGAGAGTATTGCCCAAGCATGGGAGAGATTGAAGTCTTTAATGCTCAAATGCCCCAATCATGAGCTTCCAGGTAATATCATCATTGATAATTTCTATGCAAGACTTTCTTTTCAAGATAAGACCTTGCTGGATGCTACTTGTTCTGGATCATTCACACGCAACAAAGAAGAGTTTAAAAGGGACCTTCTTGATCGGATTAAGGAGAACGCTGAAGATTGGGAGAACGACAAAGGTAAAGAGTCAGGTATAAATTATGATTATGAATGCATTGAAACTTTTATGGATACCGATAAATTTAGAAATATGAGTGTTACGTATGGTCTTGACTCTCAAGTTGCTGCAAATCTTTATAAAGCCTTTGCTTCTCATTTTCAATTGCCTAAAAAGAATTTTAATAAGTATCATGAACCTTTTAAAGAGGCTTGCATGAAGAATGAAATTGTTGTTAATTATTGTAATGAGCATGCTCAAACTCCTAAGAATGTTATTTCCTATAAGCATGTTAATTTTTGTGGAATACATAGACCTTGTGGAATTAATCAAATCAAAGATGAATATTGTATCCATCATGCTAATGAAAAACTAGAAAGTGGTTTAGGGTTCTAGATGATCTTGGTAAAAAAGTTTGTGCGCTCTATCCTTTTATTTGTGAAGTTTGCCATGAAGTGGGTCATTTTAATTTTCAATGCTCCTCCAATGATAATTTGAACCCAATGAGCGCTGCAAATTTGTATTGTGACGATGAAATTACTCCTAATCAGCATGATGAACTTACTTTATTTTTGGGGTGTGAAGAACTGTCGAGAAAAATCTCTTTGTTACATATGAGTGATCTTGATATTGATGATGTCCTGCATGGGTGTTTTTCTTATTGCATTGATAATAGCCATACAAATACTTACATACAAAATATTTTAGAAGATGACACCTTGCCAAAATATGATAGGACCGCTGTGTGTTTTCAACTAATTAATGAAAAGGAGGGATCCTCCCAAGTTTCTTCTATTGTTTACGAAAGTAAATCAGGTTATGCGGACAAGCCACCCTTCAAGCCTCTTCCTCCTAAAGAAGGGAACGAGGAGAAGGAAGAGAAGAAGAAGAAGAAGGGAACGAAGAAGAAGAAGAAGAAGACGGAGAATAAAAAGAAAGAGGTAACGGCGTATCCCCGCGTGAAAGAGATAACGCTAGGTAACCGTAAGTATGTGTAGGATAACGTTGCATAGAAAACAAAAAATTTCCTACCGCGAACACGCAATCCAAGCCAAGATGCAATCTAGAAGACGGTAGCAACGAGGGGGTATCGAGTCTCACCCTTGAAGAGATTCCAAAGCCTACAAGATGAGGCTCTTGTTGCTGCGGTAGACGTTCACTTGCCGCTTGCAAAAGCGCGTAGAAGATCTTGATCACGATCGCTTCCGGCGCCACGAACGGGCAGCACCTCCGTACTCGGTCACACGTTCGGTTGTTGATGAAGACGACGTCCACCTCCCCGTTCCAGCGGGCAGCGGAAGTAGTAGCTCCTCTTGAATCCGACAGCACGACGGGTGTGGTGTCGGTGGTGGTGGAGAAATCCGGCGGAGCTTCGCTTAAGCGTGCGGGATGTGGTGGAGGAGAAAGACTGCTAGGGTTTGGGGAGAGAGAGGGGTTGGGCGCCGGCCCTCTAAGGGGTGCGGCCAAGGCTGAGGCTTGAAGTGGCCAGCCCCCCCTCCTATGCCCCTCATTATATAGGTGGAAGCCCCAAGAGTTCTAGTCCAAATCTTCGAATAAGACCCCAACACTAAAACCTCCCATATGTGGGAAACCTACTCAAGGAGGGAGTCCTACCCAAGGTGGGACTCCCACCTTTCCTTGAGGTGGGTTGGCCGGCCACCCTAGAGGAGTCCACCTTGGACTCCTCCCCTTTAGGGTTGGCTGGCCATGCAAGGTGGAGTCCTTCCGGGACTCTACTTTCCATGGTGATTTCTTCCGGACTTTTCTAGAACCTTCTAGAACCTGCCATAAATGCACCGGATCATTTCCAAACTTGGAATATGACTTCCTATATATGAATCTTATTCTCCGGACCATTCCGGAACTCCTCGTGATGTCCGGGATCTCATCCGGGACTCCGAACAAATATTCGAACTCCATTCCATATTCAAGTTCTACCATTTCAACATCAAACCTTAAGTGTGTCACCCTACGGTTCGCGAACTATGCGGACATGGTTGAGTACTCACTCCGACCAATAACCAATAGCGGGATCTGGAGATCCATAATGGCTCCCACATATTCAATGATGACTTCAGTGATCGAATGAACCATTCACATATGATACCAATTCCCTTTGTCACGCGATATTTTACTTGTCCGAGGTTTGATCATCGGTATCACTCTATACCTTGTTCAACCTCATCTCCTGACAAGTACTCTTTACTCGTACCATGGTATGTGGTCTCTTATGAACTTATTCATATGCTTGCAAGACATTAGACGACATTCCACCGAGAGGGCCCAGAGTATATCTATCCGTCATCGGGATGGACAAATCCCACTGTTGATCCATATGCCTCAACTCATACTTTCCGGATACTTAATCCCACCTTTATAACCACCCATTTACGCAGTGGCGTTTGATGTAATCAAAGTACCTTTCCGGTATAAGTGATTTACATGATCTCATGGTCATAAGGACTAGGTAACTATGTATCGAAAGCTTATAGCAAATAACTCAATGACGTTATCTTATGCTATGCTTAATTGGGTGTGTCCATTACATCATTCATACAATGATATAACCTTGTTATTAATAACATCCAATGTTCATGATTATGAAACTAATCATCCATTAATCAACAAGCTAGTTTAAGAGGCATACTATGGACTTCTTTGTTGTCTACATATCACACATGTACTAATGTTTCGGTTAATACAATTATAGCATGATATATATAAACATTTATCATAAACACAAAGATATAAATAATAACCACTTTATTATTGCCTATAGGGCATATCTCCTTCAGTCTCCCACTTGCACTAGAGTCAATAATCTGGTTTACATTTGTAAAGATATAACACCTTGGCCTTCTGGTGCTTTATCATGTATTGCTCACAGGAGAGGTTTTAGTCAACGGATCTGACACGCTCAGAAACGTATGTATTTTGTAATTCATTTGCGTCTCAACGCATCACTCATTTCCAAATGAGTCGGTATTAAATATGTTTGGTCTTCTGGTGGAACCTTAATTCCGCGGTCCGAAATATGTCACTAATATTGTCACACACAATATAGCTTCAAAGTTCGATTCACGTCGGAACTACACCAAGTTCTCAAAGAACCTCTTGACTTAACATCCTTTGTCATTGTCAAAACAATGACATACTCTGCCTTCTTTTGTAGAATCCGTCACAATATTTAGAACTCTTCTAAATCTAGCATAAACAACTTCTAGCTCATTGTGCTACCTTTTAAACAACACTTAGTCTAATTTGAGATTGAAATTATATTTTATATGTGACAAAACCAATATCGGTGTAACACCTTACAGCGATTTGTTTGTTATTTCCTCATACAAAACTATATATATATATATATCCTTAGTTCTTCTAAAGTACTCAAGGATATTCTTACTGTCGTCCAATGATCATCATATGAATCATTCTGGTATATGCTCATAACACTTTATAGCACATGACATCTGATTGTGTACATATTATTCGTGATCTATAATCACTGTTGGGGGGATGACCCCCGGTATGCCAAAGGCATGCCAAACCGGATGGTTTGGGCCATCAAGATACCGGTTTAATGTTCGTACCGGAACCTAAGGATAAGAGTTTAGCTAAGTGGAGCTAAGCCGGTATCCCCAAGAGGGGTATACCGGAACCGAGTAAGAAGATACTGGATCTCCGGAAGGACGAGCGGAGTCGGCGGGACTGGTCAAAGATTCTCTCCAAAGCTAGAGGACAAAGATGAGCTAAGCAAAGTAACTTTAGACGAAGGGCTGACGATAAAGAGAAGGATGACGGTCAAAGAAGCCGGAGGACGTCAGCGTCTCTAAAGAGGGCTCCGGTGTCTTCTATGATTAAAGTAGCTTTGTAAAGTAGTTTGTCTAGTCAAAGATGCCATTAGGGTTTCTTGCCTCAGTAAGCCACCTCTCCCCTATATAAGGAGAGGGGCAGCCCATCTTACGAGACGGATCGCGCATGAACACGGAATAGCTTGTACTGAGAAACTTGTAACTTTGTTTGGATCAATAAAGATGATGATCTAGAGCGAGTTCTTCCTTATGTCTTTCTTCTTCAACCTCTAGCCTTGGCTAAGTTCTTGAGGAAACCATCCAGGAAGTTCATCCCGTCTAATCACAAACCCTCCCCGAATCCTCTTGCGTCCATTCGGCCCCAACTTAAGCCATCCTATGGCATCCGTACGTTCACCACGACGACGGTTGGCGCCCACCGTGGGGCATGAAGTGGCGCATGCTTTGGAATACACATTCGGGCGGGCCTCCTCGAGTTCGCCGGCGAGCGGACGGTGTACGCGCTCGTCCGAGCTTCTACTCCATCGACTTCATCAACGACAACGCGGGCTGCTTCGCCAACGGCGGCATCTTCCCAAGAACGGCCGCATCATCGAGTTCGGCAGCCACCGCGTCTGCTTCGGCACCGTCCCCGTGCGCCGGCGCCTCTCGCCGGTGCTGGTGGCACCGGACCCGCCAAGGTGGCTTTGTGCAGGCCGCGCCGCCGGAAGCGTCGAGGTTATGATGGCCGGCGTAGCCGGCGCGGAGCAAGGAGGCGCGTGGACGAAGCGCTGCGGTCGTGCGGGCTGCAACCCGTGCGGCCAAGCCACCGGCCCGGAGCGCGACACCGGCGCGGCGGGAGCGTCTTCCGCACCACCGGCAACGCCTCTCCAAGCGGCGATGAACGCGCTGGCAACCCCCATCGCGCAGAACATCGACCCGGCAGCGGCTCAGGCGGAGCTGGAGGCGCAGCGCCTGAGGATACTCGAGAGCGGCAAAGACGTCGTCAAGGCGCGGCGCGAGCTGAACCTAACCGTGCGTGAGTATAACGCTGCCCATGGCTTTGCTTCCGTTAGCGCTCATGCTTGCTAGGATACCGGAAAACCGGCTTAAGGCTCGCAATCTAGATCGGGATTTGCGTAAGGAAGTTCTTACGGCAAGAGTACCTCTGCATACGTTAGCATTGTAGAGAAACCTAAGTACGGTAGCCCGGATAAAACCATAAAAGCTGCTAAGGCTGCTGTAGATCCGTGTGACTCGCTTACGGAGAGGCTGCGGCAAAGCAACAAGAGCGTGTCGGAGAGGCTGCTAGATACCGTAGAGCAGCGAACGGCCGAGCGGCTGGCTAAGCTGAACAAGGCTATAGCCTCGAAATCCGCGCGTTCAACAAAGAATGCCGGAAGCAAGTCCCATGGGCAGGCCTCGCCCCCCCATCCCGACAGAAGAAAAGAGAAAGAATTGAACGCACGGCAGCTGACTGTGTATGATCCGGTCCTTGCCGGTAAACAAAAAGCCGGGCAACACGATGCCGGTAGAAAAAGCCAAGGGGCTGAGCGAGGCTACGCCAAGGAAGGCTATGCCGGAAACAATCATGCCGGTAGACATGAAACCGGGCAAAACTATCCGGCTGCAAGGGCAGCGTATGATGATGATGAGGAGGAGATGCCTCCACCAAGGTACCGGCAGGCAAGGGCCGCGGCACCAGAATGTTACGATGAAGCTGATTCAACAAGACTCACCGCATACCGGAAACCTTTGGGAGAGCGGTTGGGAGAAAGAAACTTACCGGAACGGGATGCGAGGCACCGTCTGGACAGAGTATACCTGTCTGAAATGATTGAGGCAGAGGGTCCTCCGGGTCCAAAATGCTTTGGCCCAAGGATCATGAAAGAACCACCACCGGTTCGCAACTTTCAGTTGCCCCGTGACACCAAAACATACGATGGCACCACTAAGCCGGAAGAGCGGCTCGCGGATTACGTGACCGCGGTATACGTTGCTGGTGGCGGAGGAGTCATAGGCTGGAGGAGGAAACCGGCGTTGGGCCGTGAGAATTGTGCCGACGTTCCTAGTAGGACCGGCAAGAATCCGGTCGAACAACTTGCCGGAAGGAAGCATAAATGGTTGGTTGGATTTTGAGGAAGCTTTTGTGAGCAACTTCAGCGAGCACCTACGAGAAGGCCAAACGAGGCCTCGGCGGCTCGCTTTGTGCGTGCGGCGCCCGCGGAAACGGACCGGGATTACCCGACCCGGTGGAACTCCACCAGAAATTCTTGTGAAGGAGTGATAGAGGCGCGAGGCCATCGCTTGGTTTAGCCAAGGATGCCGGCGAGGTTCACCTTTGTGGCAAAGGCTGCGAGAGGAACATGCCAACAACGTTGGCGGAGATGATGCGTGTGGCGGAAAACTACGCGTTGGGAGACCCAATGCAACCGGCAATACAAGCTGAGCCGGAACAATCAAACCCGCCTCAACAGCGGTATCGAGACAACCGGAACAACAAGAGGAGGGAAGATTTCCCGGATCGAAGGTATGGCTCGCGGCAAGTTGCTGCTTGTGCGGGAAAACTACGATGCCGGCGGCGGCCGGAGACAAAGAACCGGATCGCAGCCATGGGCTGGTCCTAAGAAACAGTGGGTCAAAAAGAAACCCACGGGGCCGGAAAAAGAGCCGGCAAGAACCCGCGAAGTACACCATGGAAGCTGCCATGGATCAACCATGCCGGTGGCACACGCCGAATCCGGCTCACCCGTCGAACCACCTGACAAAAGATTGTACCTGGACCAAGTATTTGATGCAAAAGGGCGGTAAAGGACACCCAAGGGCAAGGAGGCAATGCAATGATGCCGCCACCAGATATGCCGCGATAGCAGCAGCTACCACCACCACCACCGCTCACCGAGGCAAACGCCTTACCGGTACACCCTCAGCAAAACAGGCAGCGGTATCGGCCAAGTCAATCGGGTGGGAGAAGGCCACGGCCAACCACCTCCACCGACACCCTTGGGCCGGAACGTTTATAATGACCCTGATGTGTGCTGTGTCGTGTTCGTAACTGAGCCGACAGACAAGCAAAGCCTGCGCCGCCGTTCCATGGAGGTAAACGCGGTGATGCCGGCAGTACCAAAATACATGCCGTGGTCAGAGCAGGAACTATCATGGTCATACCGGGATCATCCTAAAATCATGCCGAACCCGGGTGGCTACGCTCTCGTGGTGGACCCAATCATGAAGGGGCCCACGACTCGTGTCAAGTTCAGCAAGGTGCTGATAGACAATGGGAGCAGCATAAACATAATGTACAAGCACACCATGCATACCTTGGGCATAACAGAGAACATGCTTCAGCCCACGCACACGACTTTCCATGGAATCGTTCCGGGTTTGTCCTGCGCACCGGTTGGAAAAGTCCGGGTGGATGTGTCATTTGGAGGACGTGACAATTGCCGGGTTGAGAACCTGGAGTTTGAGGTGGTGGACTTAGATAGTCCGTACCATGCTTTGCTGGGGAGGCCGGCGCTGGCGGCCTTCATGGCCTCGACCCACACGGCGTATCTCAAAATGAAGATGCCGGCACCTCGTGGACCTCGGCCGTGGTGGGAAACTACAAGATCTCACTGGAAAGCAGACATCCGCCGGATCAAACCTAGCGGAATCGCCGGTGATCGCGAGAGGAAAAAAGAAGGATGCAAACCGCAGATTGCGCTAGCTCGGTCCTCACGGTTGAGCTTAGCTGCAATGAGTGCAAGTCCGAGCGCTCCGGCGTTCAAACCGACAAAAGAAACAAAGGACATCGTGCTTGGACCCGGCTTTCCCCGAGCGTACCGTTCGTATCGGTGCCGGCCTCGGTGAGGCATAGGAAAGCGCGCTCGTCGGCTTCCTTCGTGAGAATCGGAATATCTTTGCTCGGTCTACTGATGACTTGGTAGGTGTTCCGAGGGAGCTGGCTGAGCACTCTCTAAACGTTCAGAAGGATGCCAAGCCGGTGCGACAACCATTGCGCCGGTTCGCTGAAGATAGGAGGAAGATCATTGGAGAAGAGGTGACAAAGATGCTGGTCGCCGGTGTCATTGTGGAAGTCACGCATACTGAGTGGCTAGCCAATCCGGTGATGGTTGAAAAGAAGAAGGACGAGAACACGGAGGCAAAGGCTCCGAAGGTGTGGCGCATGTGCATCGACTACACCAACCTCAACAAGGCTTGCCCAAGAGACCCTTTTCCTTTACCGCGGATCGATCAAGTGATTGATTCCACTTGCTGGGTGTGAGTTGTTGTCTTTCCTGGATGCGTACTCCGGTTTCCACCAAATCCCCTTGAAAAAGGAAGATCAAATAAAAGCTGCGTTCATTACCCCGCACGGGGCTTACTCGCTATATCACTATGCCTTTTGGTTTGCGCAACGCCGGTGCAACGTACCAGCGCTGTATGCAAAAATGTTTGTTTGATCAAATCGGAAAGAATGTGCGGGTGTATGTGGATGACATCGTGATAAAAACCAAGGTAAAAGATACCCTAATAGATGATATCCGGCAAACATTCGATAACTTAAGAAGGTTCGGATGAAACTCAATCCGGCAAAATGTACTTTCGGTGTCCCTGCAGGCAAGCTGCTTGGGTTTCCTTGTCTCAAGCCGAGGCATTGAGGTCAATCCGGTAAAGATCCGGGCAATCGAGAGAATGACGGTACCATAGGATCTGAAGGACATACAAAAGTTTACCGGAAGCTTAGCATCGCTAAGCCGGTTCATAAGCAGGTTAGGAGAAAAGGCCTTGCCGTTGTATGCCTTAATGAGAAAATCCGATAAGTTCATCTGGACCCCCAGGCAGACGCAGCATTCAAGGAGCTGAAAACGATGTTAGCTACCGCGCCAATATTGGCTTCGCCGTTGGAAAGAGAACCGATGTTGTTATACATAGCAGCAACCAACCGGGTCGTGAGTGTTGTTGTGGTAGTAGAAAGAGAAGAGGAAGGAAAAACCGTCCAGAGGCCGGTATACTACCTGAGCGAGGTGCTCTCCCTCTCAAAGCAAAACTACCCGCACTTCCAGAAAATGACCTATGGCGTGTTTATGGCTGCCACCAAGCTCAAGCACTACTTCGAGGAACATCCTATGAAGGTAGTGAGTGAAGCACCCATCTCCGATATCATGTGCAACAAGGACGCTAGCGGCAGGATTGCTAAATGGGCAATACGGATATCACCATATGTTCCGGTGTACGAAAGAAGAGACGCCATCAAATCGCAAGCTTTAGCGGATTTTTTGGTCGATTGGGCGGAAATGCGAGTACAAGCCCCGGATCAAAGGCTGGAATCTTGGAAGATGCACTTTGATGGATCCAAGCTCAAGGAGGGTCTAGGTGCCGGTGTGGTGCTAACCTCACCAAGGGGAGATCATCTCCGGTATGTTTTACAAGTGCATTTCGGGGCATCAAACAATGTCGCTGAATATGAGGCCTTGATCCATGGGCTTAAAGTCGCAAAAGAAATCGGTGCACACCGGATCATTTGCTATGGAGATTCGAGACCGTGTGGTGCGGCGGTGTTCCGGGGACTCGGGACGCAAAAGATGCCAACATGGCCTCGTACCGGTTTCACGTGCAAAAGATTGCCGGCTTCTTCGAAGGCTGTGAATTTCACCATGTACCGCGTGCGAAAAACGAAGGCTGCGGATGCTTTGTCCAAGATAGGCTCATCCCGACAAGAAATTCCTCCCGGAATAGCCTTGGCACACCCGAGAGTACCATCAATCAAGCCAAGTCCGAGTCGGAATCAATTTTCGTATCGGAGTCACACATTGTACCAATGGATATCGACGAAGGAAACCCGGGAGCTGATCCGGTAAGCTCGGGAGCTGTTCCGGTAGGATCGAACGCTGCCGCGCCGATGCGGAAGAAACGATGCTTGGTAGATAGCATGGACATAGACGTGCGGTATTCCTGGTTCGGGAGACTCCGTCCTGGGTTAAACCTATTAAGGAATTCCTGATCAACGGCACCTTGCCGGTGACGAAAATGAATCAAGGAGAATCCAAAGAAGGTCCAAGGCATATACGTTCATCAATGGTGAAGTGTACAAGAGAAGCGTTACCGGTGTCCTTCAAAGGTGTGTGGAACCGGAAGAAGGGAAAGAAATGCTTGAGGAAATTCACCAAGGAGAATGTGGGCACCATGCCTCATCAAGGGCGCTAGTAGCAAAAGTATTCCGGCATGGGTTTTTTGCGGCCTTGCTTTGGAGAACGGCGAGGATTTGGTAAGAAAATCCAACGGGTGCCGAGGTACGCCAAGCAAAATCATACCCCGGCGTCCGGTTTAAAGACAATACCATTAACGTGGCCGTTCGCCGTTTGGTGCCTTGACATGGTTGGCCCATTCGGGATTGCAAGAAGCGGCATGACCCACATCTTGGTTATGGTGGATAAGTTCACCAAGTGGGTAGAAGTGAAACCTGTCGCAAAATGTGATGGGCACACGGCGGTGAAGTTCTTAAAAGATGTCATTTTGCGGTATGGATACCCGCACGGCATTAGTGCCGACAATGGAACCAACTTTGCTCAAGGTGAGTTCAAATGGTTTTGTGAGGATAAGGATATCCGGTTGGATTTGTGCTCGGTGGCACACCCACAAGGCAACGGCCAAGTGGAAAGAATGAATGCTTTGGTACTCTCCGGTATCAAACCCAGACTCATTGACGCGAGTGGAAAAATCACCGGGGTGTTGGCTTGATGAGATACCATCGGTCTTGTGGAGTATAAGAACAACTCCAAACCGGTCTACCGGATACACTCCATTCTTTATGGTTTATGGAGCAGAAGCGGTCATACCAACCGACATCATCCATTATTCACCAAGAGTACAACTCTATACTGAGCAAGAGGTCAAAGAGGCCAGAGAAAATGATGTGGACTTCTAGAAGAAGCAAGGGAGCTGGCTTTGGCAAGAACAGCCATTTACCAGCAAAACCTCAGACGCTATCATGACCAGGAAAGTTAATCCAAGAGTTTCCGGGAAGGAGATCTTGTACTTCGCCTAGTGCGGCGCACTGAGAGAGCCGGCATAAGCTCTTGCCACCATGGGAAGGTCCCTTCATTGTAAGCAAGGTGCTTCACAATGATGCATACTACCTAATTGATGCACGGGAGTGGAAAGAAGGAAAGGCGGACAAGTCGGAGAGGAGAGTAAGCGTCCATGGAACGTAGCTCTGTTGCGTCCTTTCTACTCTTGAAGTGGTGGTGTAAGAAGTTCCTTTTTTGTACCTTATATGCTATGGATAAAAGATGCCGGAATATTGAATGAGTCTCGGGGATTACCCCAATAAGATTGCATGTAACTTGTCTATTTTTTCAGTTTACCGGTTGCTTATTGAACGTTTTTCTTTCCGGTTTAGTAGTGTGCTAAACCCTACCGGAGTCTTCGACTCTGCTTGCTGTCCGCAAACCGGCTTCATGGCAAGCAAGATAAACCGGTAGGGGATAAGCACATGAGCTGACGGAGAGAGAGAGCGAGGAAAGAACAATCCGGAAAATTTAACTAACCCGGTTAACCCGGTTTTTGCAAAATTTCGAAGTTATTTCTAAGTTCAAGAAAATGCTTGTTTGGTGAAAGAACCTTGTGCTCATACACCAAAGAACGCCCGGAGAGAAGGCGAGGCGAGCCAAGGCAAAAGAACCAAGTGTGCATCAAATTGAATGCGGGAACAATTTGGAAATCTTTGCGGTGCGGGATAAAAGCAAAACCATGAGCAAATGTGCTAAAGCAAACATAAGATAATTAGCACCGGTATAACATACAGGCACAAAATGTTGTACGACAACCACAAGCGAGACTTAAGTTTTACATCATAAGCCCCGGCATACCGGGGCGGAATTTAACGGAACATTGTTCTAAGCCACGCGAGGCCACACGGCACGGCAAGGTAAATTATAGGACGGATGATCGAGGCAGCAGGGGCTTCCGGAGGAGCATGCCAGTACCAACGTCGTCAAGAGGCTCCTCCTCGGCTTCATCCTCTTCCTCATCAAGATAATCTTGAACGTCAGGAGGGGGAGGGATGAAGGTGCGTATCTCGGCATACTCCGCGATATGGTACGCACAATCCTGCCGCTTAGCGGTGAGGATCGGGTCCGAATCGGTTTCCGCGCCTTCGCGCACTCCGGTGAGGGCACCCAGGTCGAGCTCCGGGTACCAGGAACAAGCGACGCGGAGGGCAGCATCTGCTCCAGCGCGGGCAGCAGAGCACTGCCACTCGCGGATCCTCTTGCCGGCGCCCTTGAGACGATCGCTGATAAGGGAGAAGGTATCAGGCACCTCTTCGCCAGGCCACAGGGTCCTGAAGAGCTGGGTAGCTACATCAGGAATGTCAGAGAGATTGCGATCTATGGCGCGCATATGGGACACCCGCGCATTGAGCGCGACCAGATGGTCATTGGGCGTCCATGCCACGGCAAGATCTGCTTGGCCTTGGTCCTTGCGGCGCGCGTCAACCTTCTTGACAGCATATTTCTGGGAATCCGGAAACAGGCCTGTGCGAAGAAAGAAGAAGATTAAGGAAAATAATCCGGAAGAAAAAGAGACCGGAAGAAAACATAGCGAAAAGAAAATGGGAACGGAGGAAAAAAGCTTGGTAGGCAATAGTCAAAGTACGCGAAGGAAAGGGACTCACGGTAGGCAAGCGCGTTAGTCTGCAGGATCAGCTGGTTGCACCCTTTCTGCTCCTCCTCCAGCCGCGCGGCTTTCTCCTCAGCACCCTTCCGGGCCTTGGCCGCCTCCTCCAGCTCAGCCAGTAGCACCACGTTGGCGTTACCGGCGTCCTCCAGGGCCTCCTCCATCTTGGCCGCTGCATCAGCTTCAGCGGCTTGGAGGGCCTTGGCATGGTCAAGCCCCAGTTGGATGAGCTGGGTCTTGAGCTCCCGGTGGCTGGTCTTGAGGGCGTCCAGCTCCTCCTTATGCTGCCGGATGAGCTGGTCCTTCTCCACTACAACCCGGAAAAGAAGATGTTAACAAGATTATGCTAATAAACATGAGAAGAAAATCAAGTTAACAGGAGAAAAGCTATACGTTGGGCGGTGGCGAGCTGCTCCTTGAGAGCGTTGATGGAAGCTTCGGGATCAGCTGTTAGCGAAGTTGCAAGTGTTAGAAGGGAAAAAGGGTTCGGTAAGAAAGATGCCGGTAGAACAAAAACTTACCTTGGCACTTATCGTGCGCCTCAGCGAGCTCCCGGTGCTCCCATAAGAGCTCCTCAAAGAGGGCCTTCCGAGCGTCAGCCGTGAGCTGTTCAAGAAAAAGAAGTTAGCAAAGTTTTGCGCTAAGAACAAGGTTCTTAACCCTAAACTCGGGGACTGGCAGTGCCGGTTTTGCGCAAAGTTTTTAAGCAAAGTTTTGCGCTAAGAACAAGGTTCTTAACCCGAAACTCGGGGACTGGCAGTGCCGGTTTTGCGCTAAATTTTTAAGCAAAGTTTTGTGCTAAGAACAAGGTTCTTAACCCGAAACTCGGGGACTGGCAGTGCCGGTTTTGCGCTAAGTTTTTAAGCAAGTTTTGCGCTAAGAACAAGGTTCTTAACCCGAAACTCGGGGACTGGCAGTGCCGGTTTTGCGCTAAGTTTTTAAGCTAAGTTTTGCGCTAAGAACAGAGTTCTTAACCCGAAACTCGGGGACTGGCAGTGCCGGTTTTGCGCTAAGATTTTAAGTTAAGTTTTGCGCTAAAAGCTGCACTCTCACCACAAAACTCGGGGACTGGGAAGATAGACAAGAGGGAAACCGGCACAAAACTAAAGATAGAACAAATCCGGAAGGAAGGAAACCGGTAACAATTAAGAAAAGTTAGAAAAACGTACCATCAAGTTGTTCGTGGCATCATACCACGCGCTGTCAAGCTCTTTCACGGCGCTGCGGAGCCGCATAAAGTGCTCCTCGGAAGACCGGTCCCCAACCGGATCAGGCGCCGGCAGCCTGTCCTTGCCCAAGCCGCGGGTCGCCGAAGTCATGTCTGCGGCGTTCCACTTCTGGGTGTAGGGCAGGAGATGCCCCAAGTCCCGGCCTTGGCGTTTGAACTCAGTTATACGGCCAAGAAGACCGGTGGCCTTCGTGGCGGTATCCCTGGCGGCCTTGGAGACGTGCAGCACCAGAGGCTGCTGGCCGCCGGAAGGGCGGCCGGAGGCCGTCGCCTTCCCCTTGATAAGTTTGGAGGTCTTGGGCGGCGGCGCGCTAGGAGCGGCCCCGAGAGGTTTGGCGCGAGGAGCGCCTGGCGGCGGCATGAGGAGGGTTCGTGGAGACTGGGGAGCGCTGGGCGCGTCACCCGGTTTGGAACCTTCGGCGCGGAAGATTCCGGCGCGGAAGTTGTTATCTTTTCAAGGACGGGAGGAGGCTGGAGGCTCCGCCCCCGGCGGCTTCTTCTTCTCCGGCGCCGATGTTGTCGGCGCCGGTATCCTGGGTCTCCGGAGGGAAGGAAGGATCCTCCTCCGTGCGGTGATCCGACGATGAAGGGGCCGCACGCCCCGAATTTGTTGTGCCCCCGAAAGGGAGCGCGGAGGTGTTGCCGGCACCGGGTGGTGTCGGGCTTGAGCGAGGAGGAGGGGTTGAAGTCCTTGCGGAGTCTTCAGAGCCCGATTGTCTTGGGCCAAGCTTGAGCGCAGGGCTGAGAAAAAGAAAGAAAGACGGTTGGAAAAGGGAAACCGGAAAAAGAACTTGGCGAAAAAAGAGGCAAGCCGGAAAATGAGTAACTTACCCGGAAGAGGTTGGCATCGCCTTGCGCCCGTAGCGACGCATGCCCACCTGCTTCTCCCCCACAGGCTCAGTCCGGAAGCGCTTGGAGGGACGAGCACGGGCGGCACCGGCATCGGATGCCGGCTGCTTGTTCTTTTGGCCCTGGGCCATGAGCTTGTCCACAAACTCGGAGCCGGCCTCGGCGCGCAGGGGCGGCACGCGCTCATGGATCTATGAATTAAGTTTGGCTAAGAAGCAATTTGCAGGAAAGTGATAACGGACGACAAAGGAAACCGGAAAAGAAGATACCTCAAGCGTGGTCAAGTCGTCAGCGGACCCGGTTGGCTTTGGCGGAGACCGGCCAAGGTGCGCTGCGGAGTCTTGCCCATCTTCAAATCCTTCCGGAAAATGTAGGGATCCGGGTCGAAGGAGTCAAGGGCGCGTTTACGGCAAGGTCCTCGCCGCTCTGCTTCGATGAGGGGAAGCGGTCCTTGGCTCCGAAACATGAAAAAAGTAAGATTAGCAAGAGCGAGAAAGTTACCGGCTAAAAACAACCCCTGTCGCATAATCCCTTACTTCTTGGGTTGGAGGGTTATCGGTCGTTGAGGGGGAGGAGGCCCCATTCCCAATCAGATGGCATAGCGAGTTTGGCAAATGCTGCTTAGCCTTGCGAACGACATCCCTTTTGCTAAGCGGACGGCTCGTGATCTTGGTAGGATCGCTCGGGCCGTACATCTCGCTCATCCTATGCGCGCGGCGCTTCGGAGGAAGCACCCGGCGTGAGATAAAGGTGCGGATGATATCATCCGAGCAGATGTTGGTCTCCTTCTTCAAAGAGGCCAAGAAGCGTACCACCCGGCTAGTTTCGAGCATGATCGGACTTCGGGTTGTAGCTCCAGTTGGTCCTGCTCGGGAGGCCCCGCTTCGAAAGGAGGAAGATCGATAAGATCGGCACGGCCGGTGTTCTTCACGTAGAAGAAAGTCCTTGCCACAAGCGGCAGGATTCGAGGCCGGAAAACTTAAAAGGGCTCCCTTGACGGGAGCCGATGATGCAAGACCCGCATTGAACGGGGGTTTGGGTTTAGGAATATCCTTGCCCCGAACGGAATTGATCCGAAGAGCAAAGAAGCGGGCAAACGTCTCACGAGTGGGACGAATGCCGATATAGGCCTCCATAAAGGTGGCGTAGCAAGAGAGGTAGAAGATGGCGTTGCCGGGGAAGGTGGTGAGGTTGGAGTTTGTAGAAATCTAGGAACTCACGAAAGAAAGGGGAGGCTGGAAGGCCGAAGCCACGCTCAAAGTGAGCAAGAAAGACAACAAATTCGTCGGGTTCAGGGTCCGGTTCGATTTCATCGTCAGGAATCCGGCAAGAAACTCCTTCCGGAATCCGTCGAGACCGGTATAACCAATCGATCTCGAATTCGGTAACACTGGAGCCCATCCAGGCTCCGCGAGTGATTGGGGAGGGCTCAGCGCCGGATGATTGGCTGGAGCTACCGGATGCTTCGCCAGAACTACTCGCCTCTTGGCTACCGGAAGCTTGGCTAAAGCTACCGGATTCTAGAAGTCCACCGGATTCTTGGTGGCTACCGGATCCTTGCTGGTTGCCGGAATCGGTCTCCATCGGATCTGGAGCGCTGGATCCACCGGGAGATTGATCACGGTGTTTAACGGAAGGGGAAGAAGAAGAAGATGCGGAGGAGGATTCGTCGGACATTGAATGGGAAGGTGAAAAAACAGAAATCCCACACTTGAACCCCGCGTGAAGATCTACGAGTAAGAAGAAAACCAAAGAAAAAAGAGGAAATAAGAACACCGAAGACCCAAGATCCGAAAAGCAAGCAAATAGCGAGCAAAGCAAGATTGGTACCAACCTGGAGCGGCGCGATCGCGAGAGGAAGATGTTCGCCGGTGCTTTGGAACGGACCTACGGTCGCCGACGAGCTCCGTCGACGGTGAGGCGGAGAAGCTCGCGATGAAGCGTGAATGCAGCGGGTGCGGTGGAACTGCTGCTAGGGCCTCCTGCACAGCGAAGTCCGGCGGAGGCACGGCGTGAGTCCGTCGGGCGCCGGAGCTGGTGCGAGCGACGGCGGACGAAGAGCGGCGGAGGCACAGAGGCGAGAAGCACTGTGCGCGAAGGAAGAGGAATGCGAAGAAGAGGAAGAAGAAGGGGCAGTTGTGCTTATAAAGGAGAGATAAGATGGGCTGAAAACCGCTGGGCCGCGGCGGTTCGCCTCGTGGGCCGCGACGGTTCGCGCCGCGGGCCGCCACGTGGCGAAGAGGTACACGCGAGAAAGGAGGTGGCCACACGGAGGCGCACGCGAGATCCAGAGCAGTTAGTGGGATCCGCAGTGGTGCATTAAATGAGCGCGCGGGAGTCGAAACGAAGTGACAAGCGACACACTGCTACGACAGTCACAGTGCGCATGTCACTGACAGGCGCGGGGCCCAAAATATTCTCGACACCGCCGAGGAAGTATTTAATGACCATAGATGCCGGAGGATAAGATACCGGATAACACCTTAAGAAGAAGAGATAGCGATGATCTGAGTAAAGATGCCGGATCCAAGTCTAAGGACGGATAGATTAAACCGGTATCCTAAAAAGAAAGAACCTGGCATGGTCTGTTGGATAGAATCCGCCAGACTATACCAGCTTCGGGGACTAATGTTGGGGGGATGACCCCGGTATGCCAAAGGCATGCCAAACCGGATGGTTTGGGCCATCAAGATACCGGTTTAATGTTCGTACCGGAACCTAAGGATAAGAGTTTAGCTAAGTGGAGCTAAGCCGGTATCCCCAAGAGGGGTATACCGGAACCAGGTAAGAAGATACCGGATCTCCGGAAGGACGAGCAGGTCGGCAGGACTGGTCAAAGATTCTCTCCAAAGCTAGAGGACAAAGATGAGCTAAGCAAAGTAACATTAGACGAAGGGCTGACGATAAAGAGAAGGATGACGGTCAAAGAAGCCGGAGGACGTCAGCGTCTCCGATTAAAGAGGGCTCCGGTGTCTTCTATGATTAAAGTAGCTTTGTAAAGTAGTTTGTCTAGTCAAAGATGCCATTAGGGTTTCTTGCCTCGTAAGCCACCTCTCCCCTATATAAGGAGAGGGGGCAGCCCATCTTACGAACGGATCGCGCATGAACACGGAATAGCTTGTACTTGAGAAACTTGTAACCTTGTTTGGATCAATAAAGATGATGATCTAGAGCGAGTTCTTCCTTATGTCTTTCTTCTTCAACCTCTAGCCTTGGCTAAGTTCTTGAGGAAACCATCCGGAAGTTCATCCCGTCTAATCACAAACCCTCCCCCGAATCCTCTTGCGTCCATTCGGCCCCAACTTAAGCCATCCTATGGCATCTGTCTGTTCACCACGACGACAATCACTCATGTGTTTTTACTCATTGAGTGTCAGATACATTCAAGTCTTGTTAAAACTTAACATGACAAGAACATTTTCTTAATATCCATTCTATGTACTTTGACTTAAACTTATTATGTGTTTCAATCTATCTTCATAGATCTTGACACTAAATATGTTTCAGTCCATATTCTTTCATTGAAATTAATTTCTCAATGAAACCTTTTAATCAAGTATATAATTACATCATTTATAACCAACTATATGTCACCTACATAAAGTATTATAAATATGTCTCAGTCGCTCCCACTTAATTTCTTGCAAATGCAAGCCTCTTCATTGTCTCTTGATGAAATCAAAAACTCTTTGACTATTTCATCTGGTGAAGATTCCAACTCCGCGATACTCACTTCATCCAATTGAAGTTTGTATACCTATCTAGTATTCTACGGACGAGGCAAAACTCTTGGTTGTATTTTGTATACACCTTTAATACATACTTCGATAAGTAATGTATTTTGCCATCCTACTAGCATATCTCCTAAAAGAAATATGTAGTGATTACTAGAATAATCCACATAGACTATAAGCATTGCTACGGAAGATCTAATCTTATCGTAGTCAACTCTTTGAACTTTGTCGTAAACAATTTTTCGACAAGTCGAGCTCTTTCAAGGATATTTCATCCAAGTCCATAGATCCATTTGCTTTCAAAAAGTATTCATCTATTATGGATTTCATGACGCATGGCCATTTTAACGGAGTCAGGGCCCATCATAACTTCTTTGTTTGTAGTTGGTTTATCATTGTTCAAAATCAATCCTTTGTTCACAAATCATTTATTTTATCACAAAGTAAACCATACCTACAAGGTTCAATATGTACTTCGATCTCCATGGCTAAAACACTTTGTAGTCATGGGAGCCATGATCGTCGTGGCCGCTTCGAAACAAATTCCGATCTTGCGCTACTCCGATCATTATGCTCGGGTTCATAAACCTTATCAAATTATATTGTCCTCCCACTCAAAAACTTCACTATAAACAATTTCTCGGAAATAAGAAACATTGACAAACACTTTTGTCTTTGTCTCGTGGGTAGAATTCCCAATTAAATCTCTGGGATAACCAACAAAGACATTCATCCGATTTTGGTTGTAAACTCTTAGACCAAAATTTAAAGAAAGACTATTAGGGTTTATACCCATACCATAACTTGTATGGTGTCATTTCAACGGATCATGATGATGCTCTATTCGGTGTAAAAGCGGTAGTCACTAAAGCATAATCCACAAAAATATAATGGCGTCATAATATTTTATCTCATCATTAATCCAACAAGGTTTGGATACATATCTCGGATACTATATCATCATTATGATACTCCAAGAAATGTGAGTTGTAGAACAATTTCATAACTCTCTTAGATGTTTGCTAAAACTCGTAATTCAAATATTTCTACCATGATCCAATCATAGATATTTGACTTTTCTATTACGATGATTTCCACTTCATGCTGAAAATTATTTGAATCCATTCAAATGTTTCAAACTTCTTCCTTATTGAATATATCCACATATATATACTCAATTCATTGTTGAAAGTTTTCATGAAGTAGAAGAATCTCCCGCACACAACTATGCCGAGTGAACCACATACATCATCATGTATTTTTCCACTAAGTTAGTTGCCCGTTCAACTTTTGGCCTATGAACGGTATTTTAATCATTCTCTTTAGAAAATATTTGCAAGCGTCAAATGATTCAAAAATCAAGAGACTCCAAAAATCCATTTGCATGGAGTTCCTTCATGCGTTCCTTTCTAACATGACCTAAATGGCGGTTCCACAAATAAGCGGAATTCAAATCATTTGCCTTATGGCATTTTAGCGTCGGTTTTATGTATGTGTGTTTCACCATTAAGATTTATAATAACTTATCCATCGTACATGGAGTAATGTCATAATTTGAACAACTCATTGTTTTCATTTGACCGAGCAAAATAACAATTATTAAGTTCTTTATTATAAATTCTAAGGGCTAGATAGAATGCCAACGACGAACACAATAACACTTTATTTTGTTCCGGACGTGTATTCCTATCATATTCCTTGTCGAGTCACTTAGGCCATTGTATTCTTGTATTGCGTTGTTTTGTATGACACTTCATACCAACCAATATGGTACTAATACCCAAGAATTTCATTGTGTGACTTAACTAGGAATACAACCATAACATGTATATCATTTATATACACCTGAGCTAGACTTTCTAGTCTTTTCTTTTCTTTTTGCCAAAATATCTTTTGCAGTTTCTCTTTTAGCTTTCCTCATTATTCAGAAAAAAACACTTCAACATCAATAACTTCTAGGTTTGTTGGTCTAATACCAATAACCTTGAGGTTCTTACTTTGAAGTTGATCATCATATGACAAGTGTTCTAGATTTCACTTATTAGTAACTTTGTAATACGATGAACAATTTCACTCATAATTTTATCCATCAATTCATGACAAATTTTTGAGACCATGTATGTACATGCTAGGCTCATAAAGTTTAACCTTAGTATTCGCATGTGCAAATCTGGCTTGCACCCGTTGTATGCACATGTAGAATCTATCACACCCGATCATCACGTGATGCTTCGAAACGACGAGTCTTAGCAACGGTGCATACTAAGGATGATAACTTCATGGATATGCGAATATTATTAGTGCCCCAATAGTTGGAGGATTGTGAGCCTCGGCGTCTTCAACCTTCATACATTCCCATAAAACTTATGAGTTTATGTAGTTTCACCAAATTATATTCTATCATCTTGCAATAAGGTCTTAGATATCACATATATCTCATACCTTGATTATTTCTGAAAACTAAATTTTCAGCTCCTTACTTTTCAAACAAATTTGAACTTCAAGTTTGACGGAGTGATGTCTACGGGAGCTTCTATTCTTGTAGACAGTGTTGGGCCTCCAAGAGCAGAGGTTTGTAGAACAGCAGCAAGTTTCCCTTAAGTGGATCACCCAAGGTTTATCGAACTCAGGGAGGAAGAGTTCAAAGATATCCCTCTCATGCAACCCTGCAACCACAAAGCAAGAAGTCTCTTGTGTCCCCAACACACCTAATAGGTGCACTAGTTCGGCGAAGAGATAGTGAAATACAGGTGGTATGAATGAATATGAGCAGTAGTAACGGCGCCGGAAAATAGCTTGCTTGGCGTGTAGTTGATGGTGGTAATATGGTAGCGATAGTAACGCGAGTAAAACGATAAACAAGCAGCGATAGCGATATTTAGGAACAAGGCCTAGGGAATAGACTTTCACTAGTGGACACTCTCAACTTTGATCACATAACGGAATAGATAAATGCATACTCTACACTCTTTTGTTGGATGATGAACACATTGCGTAGGATTACACGAACCCTCAATGCCGGAGTTAACAAGCTCCACAATTCAATGTTCATATTTAAATAACCTTAGAGTGCATGAAAGATCAACACGACTAAACCAAGTACTAACACAAGCATGCACATCTGTCACCTTCACACTATGTAGGAGGAATAGATCATATCAATACCATCATAGCAATAGTTAACTTCATAATCTACAAGAGATCATAATCATAGCCTACGCCAAGTACTAACACGGATGCACACACTTGTCACCATTACACCGTGCGGGAGGAATAAACTACTTTAATAACATCACTAGAGTAGCACATGGATAAATTGTGATACAAAACACATTGCAATCATAAAGGGATATAAATAAGCACTTCACTATGCCATTCATAACAGTGAATAAGTATTCCGTGAAATATAGCCTAAGAGACCCACACGGTGCACACACTGTCACCTTTACACACGTGGGACAAGGAGTCTCCGGAGATCACATAAGTAAAACCCACTTGACTAGCATAATGACATCTAGATTACAAGCATCATCATATGAATCTCAATCATGTAAGGCAGCTCATGAGATTATTGTATTGAAGCACATAGGAGAGAGATTAACCACATAGCTACCGGTACAGCCCCGAGCCTCGATGGAGAACTACTCCTCCTCATGGGAGACAACAACTTTGATGAAGATGGCGGTGGTGTCGATGGAGGAGCCTTCCGGGGCACTTCCCGTCCCGGCGGCGTGCCGGAACGAGACTCCTGTCCCCGGATCTTGGCTTCGCGATGGCGGCGGCTCTGGAAGGTTTCTCGTACCGTGGCTTTTCCGTATCGAAGTTTTAGGTCAGGGACCTTTATATAGGCGAAGAGGCGGCGTCAGAAGGTCAACGAGGCGGTGACACTCTAGGCCCCCCCCCCTAGGCTGCGCCGGGCTATCGTCTGGGTGGCCTGTGGCCCCCCTCTGGCCTCTCTCGGGTGTTCTGGAAGCTTCGTGGAAAAATAGGATGCTGGGCCTTGATTTCGTCCGATTCCGAGAATATTTCCTTACTAGGATTTCTGGAACCAAAAACAGCAGAAAACAACAATCGGCCCTTCGGCATCTTGTCAATAGGTTAGTTCCGGAAATCGCATGATAATGACATAAAGTGTGTATAAAACATGTAGATATCATCAATAATGTGGCATGGAACACAAGAAATTATCGATACGTCGGAGACGTATCATGTAACTTTTCTTCGTTCCCCGGCAACGGCGCCAGAAAACAGTCTTGATGCGCGTAGATGACACGTCCGTTGGGAACCCCAAGAGGAAGGTGTGATGCGCACAGCAGCAAGTTTTCCCTCAGTAAGAAACCAAGGTTATCGAACCAGTAGGAGCCAAGAAGCACGTTGAAGGTTGATTCCGGCGCCAACGTGGAACCTGCACAACACCAGGGATTCCGGCGCCAACGTGGAACCTGCACAACACAATCACAGAACTTTGTCCCAACGTAACAGTGAGGTTGTCAATCTCACCGGCTTGCTGTAAACAAAGGATTAG
The DNA here is from genome assembly GCF_022539505.1 of Lolium rigidum. NCBI lineage: Eukaryota > Viridiplantae > Streptophyta > Magnoliopsida > Poales > Poaceae > Lolium > Lolium rigidum. Next base: position 182,876,743 of record NC_061511.1, on the reverse strand, counting down.
ATGTATAGTGTGAATGATGATGTTTGTTTGCGAAGAACAGTAAAGAACAATTGCAGCAGTTTGTATTTCAGATGTAAAGAATAGGACCGGGGTCCACAGATCACTAGCGGTGTCTCTCCCATAAGATAGCAGATGTTGGGTGAACAAATTACGGTTGGGCAATTGACAAATAAAGAAGGCATAACAATGCACATACATATATCATGATGAGTACTATGAGATTTAATCATGGCATTACGACAAAGTACATAGACCGCTATCCAGCATGCATCTATGCCTAAAAAGTCCACTTTCAGGTTATCATCCGAACCCCTCCGATATTAAGTTGTAAACAACAGACAATTGCATTAAGTATGGTGCGTAATGTAATCAACACAAATATCCTTAGACAAAGCATCGATGTTTTATCCCTAGTGGCAACAACACATCCACAACCTTAGAACTTTACGTCACTCGTCCCGGATTTAATGGAGGCATGAACCCACTATCGAGCATAAATACTCCCTCTTGGAGTCACAAGTATCAACTTGGCCGAGCCTCTACTAGCAACGGAGAGCATGCAAGAACATAAATAACATATATGATAGATTGATAATCAACTTGACATAGTATTCAATATCCATCGGATCCCAACAAACACAACATGAAGGATTACAAATAGATGATCTTGATCATGATAGGCAGCTCACAAGATCTAACATGATAGCACAATGGGGAGAAGACGACCATCTAGCTACTGCTATGGACCCATAGTCCAGGGGTGAACTACTCACACATCGATCCGGAGGCGATCATGGCGATGAAGAGACCTCCGGGAGATGATTCCCCTCTCCGGCGGGGTGCCGGAGGCGATCTCCTGAATCCCCCGAGATGGGATTGGCGGCGGCGGCGTCTCTGGAAGGTTTTCCGTATCGTGGCTCTCGGTACTGGGGGTTTCACGACGGAGGCTTTAAGTAGGCGGAAGGGCAGGTCAAGAGGCACCACGGGGGCCCCACACAACAGGGCCGCGCGGGCCCCTTGCTGGCCGCGCCGCCCTCTTGTGGCGGCGCCTCGTGGCCCCACTTCGTGACTCCTTCGGTCTTCTGGAAGCTTCGTGCAAAAATAGGACCCTGGGCGTTGATTTCGTCCAATTCCGAGAATATTTCCTTACTAGGATTTCTGAAACAAAAACAGCAGAAAACAAGCAAGCGGCTCTTCGGCATCTCGTCAATAGGTTAGTGCCGGAAAATGCATAAATATGACATATAATGTGTATAAAACATGTGAGTATCATCATAAAAGTAGCATGGAACATAAGAAATTATAGATACGTTTGGGACGTATCAAGCATCCCCAAGCTTAGTTCCTACTCGCCCTCGAGTAGGTAAACGATAACAAAGATAATTTCTGAAGTGACATGCTATCATAATCTTGATCATACTATTGTAAGCATATGAGATGAATGCAGCGATTCGAAGCAATGATGAAGATAATGAGTAAACTAATGAATCATATAGCAAAGACTTTTCATGAATAATACTTTCAAGACAAGCATCAATAAGACTTGCATAAGAGTTACTCATAAAGCAATAAATTCAAAGTAAAAGTATTGAAGCAACATAAAGGAAGATAAAGTTTTAGCGGTTGCTTTCAACTTCAACATGTATATCTCATGGATAATTGTCAACACAAAGCAATATAACAAGTGCAATAAGTAAACATGTAAGGATCAACGCACACAGTTGATACAAGTGTTTGCTTCTAAGATAGAAAGAATAGGCAAACTGACTCAACAATAAAGTAGAAGATAGGCCCTTCGCAGAGGGAAGCATTGATTACTATATTTGTGCTAGAGCTTTTCATTTTGAAAACAAGAAACAATTTTGTCAACGGTAGTAATAAAGCATATGAGTTATGTATAAGACATCTTATAAGTTGCAAGCCTCATGCATAGTATACTAATAGTGCTCGCACCTTGTCCTAATTAGCTTGGGTTAACACGGATTATCATTGCATAGCATATGTTTCAACCAAGTGTCACAAAGGGGTACCTCTATGCCGCCTGTACAAAGGTCTAAGGAGAAAGCTCGCATTGGATTTCTCGCTTTTGATTATTCTCCACTTAGACATCCATACCGGGATAACATAGACAACAGATAATGGACTCCTCTTTAATGCATAAGCATTTAACAACGGTTATTATTCTCATAAGAGATTGAGGATTAGCTGTCCAAACTGAAACTTCCACCATGAATCATGGCTTTAGTTAGCGGCCCAATGTTCTTCTCTAACAGTATGCATACTCAAACCATTTGGTTGTGAAAACCGCCCTTACTTCAGACAAGACGAACATGCATAGCAACTCACATGATATTCAACAAAGGTAAAAGAGTTGATGGCGTCCCCAGAAAACATGGTTACCGCTCAAGAAGCAACTTACTAAGAAATAAGACACATAAGTACATATTCTTCACCACGATAGTTTTTAAGCTATTTTGTCCCATGAGCTATATATTGCAAAGGTAAAGAATAGAAATTTTAAAGGTAGCACTCAAGTAATTTACTTTGGAATGGCGGAGAAATACCATGTGGTAGGTAGGTATGGTGGACACAAATGGCATGGTTATTGGCTCAAGGATTTGGATGCACGAGAAGAATTCCTCTCAATACAAGGCTAGGCTAGCAAGGTTGTTTGAAGCAAACTCAAGTATAAAAGGTGCAGCAAAGCTCACATATGAACATATTGTAGCAACTGGCTCTTCGGCATCACATTACGCACCATACTTAATGCAATTGTCTGTTGCTTTGCAACTTAATACTGGAAGGGGTTCGGATGATAACCTGAAGGTGGAATTTTTAGGCATAGATGCAGTTGGATGGCGGTCTATGTACTTTGTCGTAATGCCCAATTAAATCTCACTATACTTATCATGTCATGTATGTGCATTGTTATGCCCTCTCTATTTGTCAATTGCCCGATTGTAATTTGTTCACCCAACATGCTTTTATCTTATTGGAGAGACACCTCTAGTGAACTGTGGACCCCGGTTCATTCTTTTAATACCGAAATACAAATCTGTCGCAATACTTGTTTTACTTGTTTTCTCCGCAAACAATCATCTTCCACACAATACGGTTAATCCTTTGTTACGGCAAGCCGGTGAGATTGACAACCTCACTGTTTCGTTGGGGCAAAGTACTTTGGTTGTGTTGTGCGGGTTCCACGTTGGCGCCGGAATCCCCGGTGTTGCGCCGCACTACATCCCGCCGCCATCAACCTTCAACGTGCTTCTTGGCTCCTCCTGGTTCGATAAACCTTGGTTTCTTTCCGAGGAAAACTTGCTCGCTGTGCGCATCATACCTTCCTCTTGGGGTTGCCCAACGAACGTGTGAAATACACGCCATCAAGCATATTTTCCGGCGCTCGTTGTCAGGGAGATCAATACACGCTACAAGGGGAGTCTCCACTTCTCAATCTCTTTACTTTGTTTTTGTCTTGCTTTATTTTATTTACTACTTTGTTTGCTGCATTATATCAAAACACAAAAAAATTAGTTGCTAGTTTTACTTTATTTACTGTCTTGTTTGCTATATCAAAAACACAAAAAAAAATTAGTTACTTGCATTTGCTTTACTTATTTCATCATGTTTCCTTTTAATTTTACCACAAAGAACATACCGGTAGGACGCGGGTCTATCATTGGGAGAAACAATATAGAAGAATTTTTCACCCATGTTAGTACCGTTGAAGATTTTGAAGATAGACACTTGGTAGAACTTGCTCCTACTTATGAAATTGATGTTGCTGCTTTAGTTCGCCTGTTGGAAACTAAATTTGTTAATCTTAATCCTATAATCCAACACATGTTTCTTACACTTGGTGATTTGGAAGAGGGGGAAAAGAAAGATTTTGTTTTAGAAACCCTTCTTAGAGAATTTGGTGGTCTAGCAAGAGAGGCTAGAAAGGTCTTCGCTAAATTTAATATGCTTGGTTCTCATACTAATTTTGTTAGTCTCCTTGAAAAAATGGACATGGATAGGATAAGGTATACTAATAATGCTAATGATGGTGGGGAGATCAAAGCACCAATACCATGTAAACTCCTAGCTATGAATGATGCACTAGAAAATAACTATGCTTGGCTTGTTCTCGAAAATTTGTTTGATGAGAGTAGCAAGCCCAAGACTAATGAAAAGGGAGACGCTGAAACTTATGTATCCAATATACTATGCATGGTTGAGAAAACGCCAAACCCCGCTGTAGGTGCACCACCCTTCGATGTCACTTGAGGTACACTTTTCGCGCCTAGCTGAAAGGCGTTAAAGAAAAGCGCTTATGGGAGACAACCCATGTTTTTACTCCAGTATTTTTGTTTTATATTTGTGTCTTGGAAGTTGTTTACTACTGTAGCAACCTCTCCTTATCTTAGTTTTATGTTTTGTTGTGCCAAGTAAAGTCTTTGATAGAAAAGTAAGTACTAGATTTGGATTACTGCGCAGTTCCAGATTTCTTTGCTGTCACGAATCTGAGTCTATCTCCCTGTAGGTAGCTCAGAAAATTAAGCCAATTTACGAGCATGATCCTCAGATATGTACGCAACTTTCATTCAATTTGAGCATTTTCGTTTGAGCAAGTCTGGTGGCCTAATAAAATCCATCTTTACGGATCTGTTCTGTTTTGACAGATTCTGTCTTTTATTTCGCATTGCCTCTTTTGCTATGTTGGATGAATTTCTTTGATCCACTAATGTCCAGTAGCTTTATGCAATGTCCAGAAGTGTTAAGAATGATTGTGTCACCTCTGAACATGTGAATTTTTATTATGCACTAACCCTCTAATGAGTTGTTTCGAGTTTGGTGTGGAGGAAGTTTTCAAGGATCAAGAGAGGAGTATGATGCAATATGATTAAGGAGAGTGAAAGCTCTAAGCTTGGGGATGCCCCGGTGGTTCACCCCTGCATATTTTAAGAAGACTCAAGCGTCTAAGCTTGGGGATGCCCAAGGCATCCCCTTCTTCATCGACAACATTATCAGGTTCCTCCCCTGAAACTATATTTTTATTCCGTCACATCTTATGCACTTTGCTTGGAGCGTCGGTTTGTTTTTGTTTTTGTTTTGTTTGAATAAAATTGATCCTAGCATTCACTTTGTGGGGGAGAGAGACACGCTCCGCTGTAGCATATGGACAAATATGTCCTTAGGCTCTACTCATAGTATTCATGGCGAAGTTTCTTCTTCGTTAAATTGTTATATGGTTGGAATTGGAAAATGATACATGTAGTAAATTGCTATAATGTCTTGGATAATGTGATACTTGGCAATTGTTGTGCTCATGTTTAAGCTCTTGCATCATATGCTTTGCACCTATTAATGAAGAAATACTTAGAGCTTGCTAATTTGGTTTGCATATTTGGTTTCTCTAGAGTCTAGATAACATCTAGTATTGAGTTTTGAACAACAAGGAAGACGGTATGGAGTCTTATAATGTTTACAATATGTCTTTTATGTGAGTTTTGCTGTACCGTTCATCCTTGTGTTTGTTTCAAATAACCTTGCTAGCCTAAACCTTGTATCGAGAGGGAATACTTCTCATGCATCCAAAATACTTGAGCCAACCACTATGCCATTTGTGTCCACCATACCTACCTACTACATGGTATTTATCCGCCATTACAAAGTAAATTGCTTGAGTGCTACCTTTAAAATTCCATCATTCACCTTTGCAATATATAGCTCATGGGACAAATAGCTTAAAAACTATTGTGGTATTGAATATGTACTTATGCACTTTATCTCTTATTAAGTTGCTTGTTGTGCGATAACCATGTTTCTGGGGAAGCCATCAACTATTCTTTGTTGAATATCATGTGAGTTGCTATGCATGTCCGTCTTGTCTGAAGCAAGAGAGATCTACCACCTTCATGGTTGGAGCATGCATATTGTTAGAGAAGAACTTTGGGCCGCTAACTAAAGCCATGATTCATGGTGGAAGTTTCAGCTTTGGACATATATCCTCAATCTCATATGAGAATAATAATTGTTGCCACATGCTTATGCATTAAAGAGGAGTCCATTATCTGTTGTCCATGTTGTCCCGGTATGGATGCCTAAGTTGAGAATAATCAAAAGCGAGAAATCCAAAATGCGAGCTTTCTCCTTAGACCTTTGTACAGGCGGCATGGAGGTACCCCATTGTGACACTTGGTCAAAACATGTGCATTGCAAAGATCCGGTAGTCCAAGTTAATTAGGACAAGGTGCGGGCACTATTAGTATACTATGCATGAGACTTGCAACTTGTAAGATATAATGTACATAACTCATATGCTTTATTACTACCGTTGACAAAATTGTTTCATGTTTTCAAAATAAAAGCTCTAGCACAAATATAGCAATCGATGCTTTCCTCTTTGAAGGACCATTCTCTTTACTTTTATGTTGAGTCAGTTCACCTATCTCTCTCCACCTCAAGAAGCAAACACTTGTGTGAACTGTGCATTGATTCCTACATACTTGCATATTGTACTTGTTATATTACTCTATGTTGACTATTATCCATGAGATATACATGTTACAAGTTGAAAGCAACCGCTGAAACTAATCTTCCTTTGTGTTGCTTCAATACCTTTACTTTGATTTATTGCTTTATGAGTTAACTCTTATGCAAGACTTATTAATACTTGTCTTGAAGTACTATTCATGAAAAGTCTTTGCTTTATGATTCACTTGTTTACTCATGTCATTACCATTGTTTTGATCGCTGCATCCACTACATATGTTTACAAATAGTATGATCAAGGTTATGATGGCATATCACTTCGAAATTATCTTTGTTATCGTTTTACCTGCTCGGGACGAGCAGAACTAAGCTTGGGGATGCTTGATACGTCTCCGAGGTATCGATAATTTCTTATGTTCTATGCCATATTATTGATGATACCTACATGTTTTATGCACACTTTATGTCATATTCGTGCATTTTCTGGAACTAACCTATTAACAAGATGCCGAAGTGCCGGTTCTCGTTTTCTGCTGTTTTTGGTTTCAGAAATCCTAGTAACGAAATATTCTCGGAATTGGACGAAACAAAGACCCGGGGGCCTATTTTTCCACGGAGCTTCCGGAAGACCGAAGAACATACGAAGTGGGGCCACGAGGTGGCGACACCACAAGGCGGCGCGGCCTAGGGGGCCCGCGCCGCCTATGGTGTGCCCCCTCGTCGGGCCCCCGACTCCGCCCTTCCGCCTACTTAAAGCCTCCGTCGCGAAACCCCCGATGCGAAAACCACGATACGGAAAACCTTGCGAGACACCGCCGCCGCCGATCCCATCTCGGGGGATTACGGAGATCTCCTCCGGCACCCTGCCGGAGAGGGGATTCATCTCCCGGAGGACTCTACACCGCCATGGTCGCCTCCGGAGTGATGAGTGAGTAGTTCACCCCTGGACTATGGGTCCATAGCAGTATCTAGATGGTTGTCTTCTCCTCATTGTGCTTCATTGTTGGATCTTGTGAGCTGCCTAACATGATCAAGATCATCTATCTGTAATTCTATATGTTGTGTTTGTCGGGATCCGATGGATAGAGAATACCATGTCCTGTTAATTATCAAGTTATTACATATGTGTTGTTTATGATCTTGCATGCTCTCCGTTACTAGTAGAGGCTCTGGCCAAGTTTTTACTTTTAACTCCAAGAGGGAGTATTTATGCTCGATAGTGGGTTCATGCCTGCATTGACACCGGGACAATGACAGAAAGTTCTAAGGTTGTGTTGTCTTGTTGCCACTAGGGATAAAACATTGGCGCTATGTCCGAGGATGTAGTTGTTGATTACATTACGCACCATACTTAATGCAATTGTCCGTTGCTTTGCAACTTAATACCTGGAAGGGGTTCGGATGATAACCCGAAGGTGGACTTTTTAGGCATAGATGCGGTTGGATGGCGGTCTATGTACTTTGTCGTAATGCCCAATTAAATCTCACTATACTTATCATGTCATGTATGTGCATTGTTATGCCCTCTCTATTTGTCAATTGCCCGACTGTAATTTGTTCACCCAACATGCTTTTATCTTATGGGAGAGACACCTCTAGTGAACTGTGGACCCCGGTTCATTCTTTTAATACTGAAATACAAATCTGCTTGCAATACTTGTTTTACTCGTTTTCTCGCAAACAATCATCTTCCACACAATACGGTTAATCCTTTGTTACAGCAAGCCTGGTGAGATTGACAACCTCACTCGTTTCGTTGGGGCAAAGTACTTTGGTTGTGTTGTGCAGGTTCCACGTTGGCGCCGGAATCCCTGGTGTTGCGCCGCACTACATCCCGCCGCCATCAACCTTCAACGTGCTTCTTGGCTCCTCCTGGTTCGATAAACCTTGGTTTCTTTCTGAGGGAAAACTTGCTGCTGTGCGCATCATACCTTCCTCTTGGGGTTGCCCAACGAACGTGTGAAATACACGCCATCACCAATTGTTTTCCTTCTTTCGTAAAATTACTGTGAATATTCCAAAGGGCATAGCATTGGGCCAAAAATGTGAACCAAACAAAGCTACAAAAAGAGCCCGAAAGGCCATGGAAGATGGCTAGGAAATTTCCGGCCCCGTCGGGTTCCAAGAGTAGTGCAAGAGTTCCCTAACCCCAGCTCACATGATTTTGGCTAGGGAACAAGAGAAGAAGATGTGGTTGCGATGATAGTCGTCCCTGATTAGTTGCCACGGGATTTTTTTTTATCTTGGATGGCACCCTTGTGCACCAGAAGTCTTTGAACAAGGAGACATCCACCCCTTGGGATAATTGCAGGTAGATTGATATGGTCGAATAAGCCCCATAGGCTTCGAGGAACCAGAAAATCACGTTCATACCTTCAATCTGGATTATCAGATTGTAGCACTTTTATTTTTTCCTTAAGAGGCCCTAGGTTTATCGAATCAACGGGAAGATGATAATGGTTTAAGATCACTACAAGCGAGACTTCGTTTAGTTGTTGTTTCACTAGACCAAGTTATCGTTAAGTACGGAGGTGCTTCCCGATTGCAGTGCCGGAGGGATCGTCATCACGATATGTGGATCCAATCTTTCACGTTGCTTCAATCTAGTAGATTAGATCTTGGCGTTTTTCTAGATTGGATCTTAGTTTTGTTCGTTCTTGCGGTAGAATTTTTTGTTTTGTATGCTACGAACCCTAAACATCGCCCCATCTTTTCCCCCATGAGATCTAGATTACAGCGCGCCCCCGTTCTCGGTAGAGCCACCACCGTGCCTTCGCAGTGCCGCCACTGTTGCCATTAGCCTCCGCCTCTTGGATCCACACATCGTCGGAGGGAGCCACCGCCATCCTCCACCGCACCGCCATGTACCCCAGGGGCCCGCCGCCGATGTCCACTGCGCAGTCCGCTACCGCTTGATACGTCGCAAAAGTATCTATAATTTTTGATGATCCATGCTTGTTTTACACCAATTTGTATATATTTTGTTTACACTTTGTTGCACTTTTAAACATTTTCCGGCACTAACCTATTGACAAGATGCCACAGTGTCAGTTCCATGTTTTCTACTATTTTGTGTTTCAGAAAATTTGTACAGGAAATATTCTCGGAATTGGATGAAACAAAAGCCGAAGTCAATATTTTACCGTAATGAAGACATAGTCCAGAGGGGGAACATGTTGGTGCCACAGGGCGGCCAGACCACCCCATGGCGTGGCCAAGGGTGGGCCCGCACCAAGGGATGGTGTGGGCCCCCAGGTGGCCATCGACCTCGCCCTTCCGCCTATTTATTTACGATCTCGGGAAAAACCTAAAGACAAGGGTCTCCGTCCACGAAAAGTTCCGACGCAGCCGTCATCGTCCAGACAAGTTTCGGAGGTCAGAAGTTCCTGTTCCGGCACCCTGCCGCGACGGGGATTGACCCCCGGAGCCATCTCCATCGACTCCACCAACTCCGCTTCGACTCCATTATGGTTCATGAGTAGTTCCCCCCTGTACAACGGGTTCTCGGCTGCAGCTAGTTGGTACTCTCTCTCCCATGTACTTTAGTACAATGATCTCATGAGCTGCCTTACATGATTGAGATCCATATGATATAATCGGTGTTGTGTTTGTTGGGATCCGATAAATTATTGAATTGTGATCAGATTGTTCATCATATTATCATACTATTGTTTATTTAAGATCTTGCATGCTCTTCGGTACTGGTAGTTACCCTAATCAAGTAGTTGCATGTATCTCCAAGAGGGAGTATTTATGCTCGATAGTGGGTTCATGCCTCTAGTTTTTCTGGAAGAGTGACAATAACTTCTAAGATTGTAGATGTGTTGTTGCTACTAGGGAGAAAACAACAATGTTTTTTCCAAGGATAATTCTATTATTTACTTTACACACATTGCATAATGCGATAATCTGTTGCTTACAACTTAATATTGGAAGGGGTTCGGATGATAACCTGAAGGTGGATTATTAGTCATAGATGCATTTGGATTACGGTCTATGTATTATGTTGTAATGCTCAATTAATTACTACAATAAACTTTATCTTATCATAGCATGCATTGCCATGCCCTCACAATTATCAATTGTCCAACTGTAATTTGTTCACCCAACACATGTTATTTGTTTGGAGAGTTACTACTAGTGTAGATAGCTGGGAACCCCGGTCCTTCTGCCATCATCATTGATCTACAGTCAACTACGCACTGGAATATTTTCCGGTGCCATCTCCACTGTGTTACTTCTACTGTTGCTGTGTTACTATTGCTATTGCTCTCATATTACTGCTGCTTTCTCATCACCACTGCTGCTAGTGATTTTTCAGGTGCAGCTGAATTGACAACTCCGCTGCTAAGGCTTATAAGTATTCTTTACCTCCCTCATGGTGCTCCGGTGATGGCGCTGGACAATCTTGGTGGCGGTTGTTGTGAAAGCGGTTGGGAAACCCCAAGAGGAAGGTGTGATGAGCACAACAACAAGTTTCCCCTCAGTAAGAAACCAAGGTTTAATCGACCAGTAGGAGAAAGGCGTGACTTCTGAAGGTGTTGCTAGCTGATTAGTGGCAGGACGCACTAAGGGCGTCAGCAACAATGTGGAACCTGCACACAACACAACCACAATAATGTGCCCCAACTTACAGTGAGGTTGTCAATCTCACCGGTTTGCTGAACATAAATGATTAGACGTATCGAGTGGAAAGAGATGTTTGCAGTAATTAAAGAGAACATAGCTTTGCAGTAAGTAAACATAGCAGGATTGCAGTGGTTGAATTTACCAGTGTAAAGAAAGGACCGGGATCCACAGTTTACTAGAGGTGTCTCTCCATAAAGATAAATAACATGTTGGGTGAACAAATTACAATTGGGCAATTGACAGAATATCGACCATACATGACAAGATGATTACTATGAGATTCGTTCGGGCATTACAACATAATACATATACCGTAATCCAACTGCGTCTATCACTAATAATCCACCTTCCAGTTATCGTCCGAACCGCTTTCAGTATTAAGTTGCAGGCAACATATTATCGCATTAAGCAATGTGTGTAAAGTAAACAATAGAATTATCCTTGGATAAAACATTGTTGTTTTCTCCCTAGCAGCAACAACATATCTACAATCTTAGAAGCTATTGTAACTCTTCCAGAAAACTAGAGACATGAACCTACTATCGAGCATAAATACCCCCTCTTGGAGTCACAAGCATCTACTTGGCTAGAGTATCTACTAGCAACAAAGAGCATGCAAGATCACAAATAACATATGACATGAATATATAATTGACCTCAACATAGTATACAATATTCATCGGATCCCAGCAAACACAACATGTAGCATTACATAAGGATGATCTTGATCATGTAGGGCAGCTCACAAGATCTAAACATGAGGCACAAATTGGAGAAGACAACCATCTAGCTACTGCTATGGACCCATAGTCCAGGGACGAACTACTCACGCATCACTTCGGGGGCGGGCATGGCGATATAGATGCCTCCGAAGATGATCTCCCCCTCTGGTAGGGTGCCGGGAAGAGCTTCAGAACCATCCCGAGTTTGGGTCTGCAATGGCGGCCGCGACGGAACTATTTGTGGATGGAGGCTCAGGTGTTTAGGGTTTTCCCGAGATCGTGATTAAATAGGCGGAGGGACGATGTCGATGGAGGCCAGGGTGGCCCACACCACCCCTAGGCGCGGGCCAGGGCTAGGCCACGACTAGGGCTGGCGTGGCCGCACTGCTGCCCCCCTTCGACTCCCCTCTGGACTTTGTCTTCCTTACGGTAAAATATTGACTTCAGCTTTTGTTTCGTCCAATTCCGAGAATATTTCCTATACAACTTTTCTGAAATACAAAACAACAGAAAATAGGGAACTGGCACTGTGGCATCTTGTTAATACGTTAGTGCCGGAAAATGTATAAAAATGCAACGAAGCATGAACAAAACATATATAAATTGGTGTAAAACAATCATGGAGCATCAAAAATTATAGATACGTTTGAGACGTATCAAGCATCCCCAAGCTTAACTCCTGCTCGTCCTCGAGTAGGTAAGTGATAACAAAATAGTTTTTGAGGTGATATGAGGCCAACACAATCTTGATCAAACATGTAAAGCATTGTGAGCTGGGATCAAAGTACTCTAAACATAGGCATGATAGATATAATTCTAACAATATAACTTAGCAACTATGTTATAAAATGAAGAGTAACTCAAATAATGGATCATGAATAATTGTGCATTGAAAGCAACTGTTTGTTTATGAGTATAGAGTAAACATAACAAAGTGGTACTCAACATGTACTTTATGAAATAGCAAAACATAAATGCTAGGACACCTTTAAAGTTTAGAGGGTGACTAGATACAAGTAATTTAAGAATAAGCAATAGTCATAATCATGAATCAATCAATAATAATTTTGGGACTATGCACATTGCACTAAGAATGACAACTATGCTCTCTTAATTGGTGCATAAAGAAGAAGATGAAGACCCAACATAAAAGTAAAAGAGAGACTCTTTGCACAGTAAACAAGATAAACAAGTTTTATAACCTTCCAAAAAGTATGGTACTCATTAGATTTGAGCTCTCATTTCCCCTATCATAAGCATCTTGAATGGTTAGAGTTAATGTGATGGCAAATATGAGTTATATGCTTGACAAATCACAAGTTGAAAATCTCATGCCCCTTTAATACGAGTACCTAAACCTGACAACTTAGGTCCCAAATAAGTTCTTATCATTGTAAGTATACATGTATCATCGAGAACCGCCAACGGGATACCTCTTGCCCAATGATATGGAAGTACTCTTGTAGAAGCAATCCCATGCCAAAATGACAAGACAAACAGATAATAAGCATCTCAACAATCTTTTTTATTTACTATGGATATAGCTTTTTATTGAAAATTCTCCATAGAATGCTCACTATGGTTCGCTGTAAATTTCCACCATGAATGATGCATGGCTTAAATTAGCGGCCCAAGCATTTCTCTAACTCATATACAAACTCCATGAGCTTACAAGTTTTCATTTTATTTCGCACCGCTAGGCATCCATAAACAAAAGAACATAACATCAACTAAATATAAGTGCAATGCTAAAAGAGTTCCCCATGAAAGCATGGTTATGCTAACTCCGAACTTGCAATTTGCAAACATATAAACTTCATAAGATAGTCATAATGATCGAGTTTATTAAGTACACGAAAGTAAATGTGTCATCAAGTTCGTGAGAGCTTTACTGACTAATTTTCTCATGCCAAAATTTAATTTGGAAGATAAATAAAAGCATGATGAATTTACTTGGAATAGAATAATGTCAATAGGTAGATATGGTGGATATAATTGGCAAACTTTGGTTATTGGTGGTTGGATGCACGAGTAGAGTTCATACTCGGTACAAGCGGAGGCTAGCAAAAGACTGGGAGCGACCTACTAAGAGAGCAATAATGGCCATAATCATGCATAGTGACAAACATTATCAATCAAAGCATAAAGTGATATTACAAGTCAAAAACTAAATGATCATAGAGGCTTTAGTTGACTGGTTATAGTCATAACATGGTCTAAGCATGCGCCAAGTCAACCCAATAAATCATCAAAGAGAATACCACAATATTATGCTTTTATGATGAAAACAACACATGATTCTTTCAATAGCACATTATGCACTCTCAACTATTTGAGACAAGTCATGCTACAACAATAAATACTAAGAATATGACAAGAATAACATCCAACATGACATGCCAAAGTCTATGCCATAGTCTAGACAAGCTTCCTTTTGCATCACTATAAGCATGACACATTTTACTCGTATCCAACACCAATCAACTTATTTGAAATAGCTTTCAGAGATGAAATACATTAGGGAACAGAGAGCTAATCATACATAAATAAATAATACTAACGATCTATGAAAAAAATTCAAGTGAAAGAACAAGAGCTAAAACGCAGTACTAGAATACTAGAACACTCGCAGAACAATAACATCGAGAACTAGATCGTTCTATGCAATCAAAACGGAGCACGTCTTTCTCCAAAACAATTGTGCCGGGTCCAACATATGCTACAGAAAACAAAATAAAACAAAACTAAAAAAAAATGCTCCAAGAATAGCACATAGCGTATGAAGCAATAAAGATATAGCGCATAAAAGATGACATGTTGCTTTGTTGATGAAGAGGAGATGCCTTGGAAATCCCCAAGCTTTGAAGCTTGTACCTCTTGAATATTTTTTGGGATGCAGGGGCATCCCCAAGCTTGAGCTTTTGTCCATACTTCATCTCATCACATCATTATTCTCTCTCTACACTTGAAAACTTTCTTCATACAAAACTTCACATAATTCTTTATTAGCAGCATTAGTACAATCAAAATAAAAAAAATCCACGGTTCAGTTCTAACATATATCAAACACCTATTAAAGAATTAGCTACTGTAGAAACTCTTAAAAAACTCTTTGATCAAAATAACTTAAAAAATAAAGAAATTTAAGAGGCAAATGCAAATAGTGCATAAATCTGTCAAAACAGAATAGCAGGTAAAGATCGATTTTTTCGAAAATCTTCTGTTGTTCATATAGAAAAGTGGTCAACTAACGAAAGTTAGATAATAACCTGGGGCATATGATTAAAAATTACAGCTCAAAATTCCGCTCTGGATATTTATATGAATGTTTATGGTAACAACACATAATCTGTTTTCAGAACAGCAACTTCTCAAATCTTACTTTCTTCCTATTAGAGGCTATTATTGGCACAAAAACGAAATAAAAACGATAAGGAGAGGTTATTACAGAGGTAATGACTTTCAAGACTCAAAAAAAGAAAAATTACATAAAATAAACATGGGTTATCTCCCAAGAGTGCTTTTCTTTATCGCCTTTCAGCTAGGCGCAGAAAAATAGCTAGCATCAAGTATTATAAAGTGAAGAAGCATCAATATCATAATTTTCCTAATAATAGAGTTATAAGGTGACTTATTTATTTTCCGAGGGAAGTGTTCCATACCTTTCTTGAGTGGGAATTGATATTTAATAATCTCATCTCCATATCAATAACAGCACCAACAATTCTAAGGAACGATCTTCCCAGAATAATTGGATAAGAAGCATTGCATTCAATACCCAGAACGACAAAATAACCTGGTACAAGGTTATTGTTAACGATAATAAGAACATCATCAACTCTCCCGAAACGTTTCTTTGCAACAATATCAACAAGATGAACATCCAAATAACATTATTTCAATGGTGGCAAGTCAAGCATATCATAGATTTTCTAGGCATAAAAGAAAGACTTGCACCAAGATCACATAAAGCATTGCAATCAAAATCATCTATTTTCATCTTAATGATGGGCTCCCAGCCATCTTATAACCTTTTAGGAATAGAAGCTTCACGCTTTAATTTCTCCTCTCTAATTTTTTAGGGTTAAACATGGGGAAAACCCCACTGCAATTTTTATTAATATTATAAGAGAGTCTTTAAAGTTGTACAAGGTGTACAGGGAAAGAGAGGGAGGAAAAAAAAAGAAGAAGAAGAAAACTAAGCACTAAGCTAGTCTAAGACTTATGAAAAAAGCTGTAGCCATGCTTTGAAAGGAACATCCCATTTCTTCTTCATTCTGTAAGATAGCAACTGAAGCTCTTGTTCATAAAGTGCTTTCCAAGAATTTATAGTAGGAGGTTGATCTTCAAAGATTTTCTTGTTTCTGATGATCCAAATGAACCAGGCCCCAAGCATGATAATCTCTACTGCAAATGGTAGATTTGGCTTTTTCCTCTCTAATTTGCATAAGAGCATTTGTAATATACTTTGTAAAAGCCATATTTATAGCACTAGCATTAGGACTTCTAGCAACCTTTTGTAAGAAATAATTACTTTAGAGATATTGCAATCATCAAAATCAAACTCATTATTATCAAAAGTAAGAGGACTCTTGTCTCGCGTACCTCGAAAAATTTCAGCACACTTATCAGAATCGATTAGTTTCAGTGGTTCTAGGCAATTTTGTAGAAGGAGGGGAGACTTTTCCTACGCCAATTATTTTACCATTAATAGTAGGAGAGTGGCTAGAATTTGAAACTTCACTACTACTGGTGGTGGTGATGGTATAAACTTTAGTCATATTATTCATTCTAGCAATTTCATCTTCCCTTTCCCACCTAGCATGCAATTCCGTCAACATCCTAACATTTTCAACAATTCTAACTTGAATGGCATTCAAAGTTTACTTTCTTTAACATAATGAGGCATAACTTTTAATTTAAGAAAATCAACATCATGAGCAAGGCTATCAACTTTATAAGCAAGAATATCAATTTTGCCAAGCTTTTCCTCAACAATTTTATTGAAAGTAGTTTGTTTACTAATAAAATCCTTAAGCATAACTTCAAGATCAGAGGGTGTACTTTATTATTGCTACATAAATTACCATAAGAATTTCCATAAGCATTACCATTATTAGAAGGATATGGCCTATAATTGTTGCTACCAAAATTATTCCTACAAGCATTGTTGTTGAAATTGTTGTTTTTAATGAAGTTGACATCAACATGCTCTTCTTGAGCAACCAAAGAAGCTAACGGAATATTATTTGGATCAACGTGAGCTTTAACATTAACAAGCATATACATAATAGTATCAATTTTATCACTCAAAGAGGAGAATTCTTCGACATAATTTACCTTCTTACCTTGTGGAGATCTCTCGGTGTGCCATAATTTTTGATGATCCATGCTTGTTTTACACCAATTTGTATATGTTTTGTTTACACTTCGTTGCATTTTCATACATTTTTCGGCACTAACATATTGACAAGATGCCACAGTGTCAGTTCCCTGTTTTCTTTTGTTTTGTGTTTTAGAAAAGTTGTACAGAAAATATTCTGGGAATTAGATGAAACAAAAGCCGAAGTCAATATTTTACCGTAACGAAGACATAGTCTAGAGGGAGGACGAGGAGGCGCCACAGGGCGGCCAGACCACCCCATGGCGCGGCCAAGGGTGGGCCCGTGCCAAGGGGTGGTGTGGGCCCCCTAGGCGGCCACCGACCTCGCCCTTCCGCCTATTTATTCACGATCTCGGGATAAAACTAAAGACAAGAGTCTCTGTCCACGAAAAGTTCCATCGCCGCCATCATGCAGACAAGTTTTGGGGGTTAGAAGTTCCTGTTCCGGCACCCTGCCGGGACGGGGGTTGACCCCCAGAGCCATCTCCATCGACTCCACCGCCTCCGCTTCGACTCCATTATGGTTCGTGAGTAGTTCCCCCTGGACTACGTGTTCTCGGCTGTAGCTAGTTGATACTCTCTCTCCCATGTACTTCACTACAATGATCTCATGAGCTGCTTTACATGATTAAGATCCATATGATGTAATCGGTGTTGTGTTTGTTGTATCCGATAAACTGTGGAATTGTGATTATATTTTTCATCATATTATCATACTATTGTTTATTTAAGATCTTGCATACTCTCCGGTACTTGTAGTTACCATGATCAAGTAGTTGCTTGTATCTGCAAGAGGGAGTATTTATGCTCGATAGTGGGTTCATGCCTCTAGTTTTCTGGAAGAGTGACAATAACTTCTAAGATTGTAGATGTGTTTTTGATACTAGGGAGAAAACAACAATGTTTTTTCCAAGGATAATTCTATTGTTTACTTTACACACATTGCATAATATGATAATCTGTTGCTTTCAACTTAATACTGGAAGTGGTTCGGATGATAACCTGAAGGTGGATTATTAGTCATAGACGCATTTGGATTACGGTCTATGTATTATGTTGTAATGCCCAATTAAATACTACAATAATTTTTTTTATCATAGCATGCATTGCCATGCCCTCACAATTATCAATTGCCGAACTGTAATTTATTCGCCCAACACATGTTATTTGTTTGGAGAGTTACCACTAGTGTAGATGGATAGAATCCCGGTCCTTCTATCATCATCATTGCTCTACAGTCAACTACGCACTGGAATATTTTCTGGTGTCATCTCCTCTGTGTTACTGCTACTGTTGTTGTGTTACTATTGCCATTGATCTCATATTACTGCTGCTTTCACATCACCCATGCTACTAGTGCTTTTCCAGGTGCAGCTGAATTGACAACTCCACTGTTAAGGCTTATAAGTATTCTTTACCTCCCTTGTGTCGAATCAATAAATTTAGATTTTACTTCCCTCGATGACTGTTGCGATCCCCTATACTTGTGGGTCATCACCGCTGACCTCCAGCTCGTCGACCTATACTCCGACGGGGTCTGCCGGTGACCTCCACTTCGATGCCATGTGCCATGAGGGGGCCGTCGTCGACCTCCACGAACCGGCGAGGACATGCTGACCCCGGAGGACCTCCACTTTGGTGCCTGTACCCTCTCTTCCACCACCGCCGCTGCCGGTGTGCCCAATGGTTTCTCCGGAGTTCCTCCACCGCCAACTCCCGGTGAGGGCAGATGGTGAAGTTGCAAAGAGCGCGTGCGCGAGCTGCAATTGGTCAACGAAGATGCTACAAATTTCGAGCGATAGATTTGAAAACTGTCACCATCGGTGTTGAAAACGGTGCTACAAACGGTCATCAACGGTGTTGGTGTGCTGCAAACGGTCAGCGCATGTGCTTCAAAATGTTAGCCGCGGTGTTACAAACAGTAAGTAACGATGCTGCAAGAAGCATGTGACGGTGCTTCTAGCCGGAGTTAGGATGCTGCCGACGGTGTGCCAGCGAGTAGCTGCCGGTGCTACGATAGTATAATTTTTTTCTACAAATGTTCTGTTGTTTTTCTACTTTAGTATATAATTGTTGCTATAAGATCTTCGACGAGGTCTACGGTGAGGTCGGTTTTGCTTCAATATCACAAATTTTTTGCTACTAGGTCTCCGGTGAGGTATGCGTCCTTAATCTAGGCGAACCTTTTTGCTTCAGTGACGCAAAAGCGGGCCTTTTTCTATTGCGACGAAGCAAATTAATGATTTTGACCGAAATTAGACTCGTGTCATGGGAAAAATCCTCGGGATTGGTAGCACTACCCCTTTAATATAAGTTATGTTATTATTTTTATGTAATTTTTTAATTAAATTTAAAATGCTAATTTCCAAAAAAGGAAAATTACATTAGTCGCGGCGGAGAGAGTAGTATCTATGGAAGATCCAAACGGAACATAGGTGTCCCGGAAATTCTCTCAACAATTCGACAATCTACTAATAGTGAAAGATTCAAGCATATGATTTCTTCGAGATGACTCATCTTGAATTTGAACTTACACTTCATTTCTTATTTTCATCTTGTTGATATCTTGATGATACTCATGAGAGCTCAATCCAACTTTCTTCTTCAAGACATACTTGTTACTTCATCTTCTTCATTTTATTATGTTGCAATCTTGAATCCAACATATTGTTCAAGCATTGCATATAGACAAATCCTACAAATATAACTCAATGCAAATATTAGTCCATAGGGATTATCATTAATTACTAAAACCACACATGGCCTCTAACTCCAACGGTCCAGCTCCGACGATCTTGGTGCCCTAGCCCTATCCATGGGCTCCGTCGATGTTCGTCGACCTAGCCGCAGATGACGACAAGGAGTAGGCGGTTCAGACGGCGCAAACCCTAGGGTTTTATCACTTTTATTTTTAGAATATATTTATTTTATTTACCCTATGCAAATCAAGTTCTTATCGATACATACTAATCGAAAAAGGGATCTTGCCGCTGGGTTTACCCCGATCCAAAGGGATAATGTGACTCTACATTCGTTACTATGGGATAAAACAATTGATGTGTGAAATGAGTTGCAATCAGATCAGATAATTTCTTTGACATTGGAAAGCAACCTATATTACTCAAAAATAGTTAAGTATGAATAGCAAGAATAAAACAAGAAGAATCATCTATCCATCTAGCAGGACCTGCATCATTTGCATGCTTTGCTACCTCATTTGTACACCATTCAAATATCTCGAACAATATACAAAGGTTGCTTTCGCAAAATCTCTCGCTAGTTGAGCATAATCATTTAGAATCGCCGCTGATGGGCAGATGAAATACTTTATCATTTTCCACACATTTTTTTGGTGGTGATTATGTGGCAAATAATAGAAGTGTAAAGAAAAAAATGTATGGTAAATCAGATACTTCATCCTGTTCAAAATAATTGTTGAAAAATAGATGTACTATGTGCACACTAAAATATATCTAGATGCATTCATTTTTTTGAGCAATTAATTTGAAGAGAAAGGGAGTACCAGTTTTTAACTTTCACCAAAAAAAATCCCTTTCACACACGGTCTTTGCAACTTTGGCGGCCACTCCGCCCTCCTCTTCCCGCCTACTCATCTCAGCTGTCTCCTCTTCCGCTCCCCATCTCCCCTCTCCACTCCGGCGAAAACCTCCCGCTTTTCGGCTTCAAGCTCTCTCCCAATCCGCCGCCATGACGCGCCCCAGCCGTGAATTCCCCTACGGTAAGCGCCTCTCCTAGTCCTTCCCCATCTCCCTCCGCCGCGCAAAACCCTAACCGTAACTCACTCGGTCGGCTCCTCCCACTCTCTGCAGCTCCCGGGACGCCCCAGAGTGAGCTCCTCGTCGCGGCGGCCGTGGGCGACCTCGCTCTCCTCGAGCGTACGATTCTACCCCTCTCCCACCTCTCCTCGTTCTGGCCGTGGTGTGTGCCGGTCCTGAATTTTTTTTCTTTCTTACGAGTATTTGATTTGTACGGGCAGGGATGGCGAGGAAGCTCGATGGTGGTCGCGGCCGCCTCGCGGAGACGGTGGAAGCCGTTAAAGATCACGGCGCTGGGGCGCTGCACCTCGCCGCCGGAAACAAGCAGGCGGAAGTGTGCGAGTACCTGGTCGAGGATGTCCGGGTGGATGTGGATGCCCTTGACATATGCGGTGTGTCTTGCTCTCTCATTTTTTTTAACATGCTACAGTTATTATATAGAAAGTCTGAAATTCAGACTCTGAATATATGCATAGAAAACTTCATTTGTTTGTTCGGATGTAAATGCATAAATCTCCCTTTTTTGTTCTGCTCTTAACAGGTAGAACACCTCTGGTTTGGGCAATTACTTGTAAAGATGGACACGTGGATATTGTCAGCTACCTTCTTGATCACGGTGCCAATCCAGATAATGTCGACAAAACAGGGTTTACTCCTCTCCATGAGGCTGCCAAAAAAGGTATTCTCTAAAATCTCTCTCCTTTTCTCCCTCTCTTAGTTGGTTACTCCTATGAATTGCACTGTTGCTGTTACTTTTATCAGCATGTCTTGAAGTGAATGTTTGATAAACCGTGGAGTCTCCATTCGCTGGATGAAGAGAGACAAATGGGATTGCAATTGTGGGAGATAGATTGTTGTATTTGCGCTAACAGAGTAGAAAATATAAACAAAATATTTTCTCTGCCATAGAACCAGGTCACAAATTGTTCCTCTGTGGCTCTGTGCATGGCCCATTTTGTGCGCAAAGCACGCCCATGCACGCAGTTATCGTTGTGTTTGTAGAATTGATTCATGTCGCAACTAAATTGGTATGAGTCGAAATAACTGAAGTGGAGCATGTAAGAATTGCTAATAAAATGAATTGTCAGGTAATTTATTATATTTGCATTTCAAACATCTGATTCAGGGCACTGTGAAGTAGTAGAACTCTTGCTCTCTAGAGGCGCTTATGTCGATCCATTTTCGACTGATAATGGAACACCGTTGCACGTTGCTGCTAAGCATAAGCAGGACAGCGTCATGAAGATTTTGCTAGATCACCATGCAGATGTAAGTTCCACTATACGTTTCCTTACAGTCTTCTCACAGCTGTATTTGATAATCTTGGGCCATCTGCTTTCTCTATTTCTCACAGTTCTGTTTTGCTATTTTATCTCTGGAATCTGAAGAAGTACATAGAGTTGCGCGCATTTGAAAACCAGATTTACATTCTCCTTTTACTCATTAATTGGTTGTACAATCATGTCCCGTCAGAATTTTAAGTGATGCTGAAAAACTAGTTTCACTGTACATGCCTGTCCTGTAGTAAGCAGAGAGTTGTGGGCTTTTTCTCTGAATTACATGCTTCTTGTGTACGCATAGTTTCACTTCTAAAGTTGAAAAGGATCATCATATAGCAAATTTCAATAGACATACCTCCACTCATTTCCAGTGAAATTTCATGTCTCCACCTTTATTATCTGTTAGTATGACAAAATTTTCAAGATCGAAGTTTGCACGTGCTAAACCACTGATATTCTGATGCCGTTTCTCTCTGCAGATTGCTTGCCCTGACAAGAAGTAGTTTAATTGATTAGTAGTTTCCTAGGGCCTGTTCGATATTATTTCCCTTTTTGCAAATTAATAAAATTTGTAACGCGAGAATCACTTCATATACACCTGTAATAAAGATTAGACCTTATGCATTTTTGTTAGGAATATGATATATCACATCTGTCAACTAAAAAGTATCCCATGCAAATAGCCACACTTACTGCCGTAACTATATTAGGAAATGGTGGTATAAGTCCCACAAACTGAGAACGATGTTTTAAAAGAATGATCAATACTTGGTGTCCCATTATATTGGAGATAAGATCTACTTCGGGAAGCTTCCTTGCTCGTGGGTGCTGCTACAGTCATGCTAAAAGGATGAAATGTTGGAAATGATTATAGTCGGTACAAGGACCATGGAACTGATGAGGAACATCGAGGGAACTAGAAAACAAAGGAGGGCAACATGCGCGAGCTGTTGGATATTCCTACTAACCAACTATCCTAAGAGACCGATCTGATAGAAAGTGGACATATAATGTTAGATTATTGATGATGTGCATTTTCCTCATCTCTTCTTTTGCAATGCCGCACCAACTGCCCTTATTTTTTTTTCACCCACTAAGTTCATTGTCACAGTGGCATGGTTCCACCTTTTGTGGATGTATATTATTTTGTGTTTATGTATTTGGTATTTGTCATTAATATGCTGACCTAGTTACCTGTTTCTCTTTTTAGTGCAACAAGATTCTTGGCAGTTTCTGCTCACCTCTCATGCTTGCCATCCATAGTCGCTCAGTGAAATGTGTGAACCTACTGCTTGAGGTACTGCTCCATTTTATGCGTTAAGCTGAAAATGTATCCCAATTTAGCGAAGATGTGGAGAGATAAATTGTGTCAAATATCGCTCAGAGGAACCATCTATGATTCTGTTATATGCTAGGCTGGTGCCGATGTGAAGGGTATGCGTACTACGACGCCCTTGCAAAGTGCTGCAATGGGTGGCCTAACTGACGTCTTGAAGCCCCTGTTGGATGCTGGTGCAGATCCTGATGTCCGAGATGAAGTAAGTTTTGTGTTCTACCGGTGTATATTTTAATCACACCATGGTTGGGTCAGGTGTAACATTAAATTCCTAAGCATCGCCCATTCTTAAACTTTGGTAATATGATTCCCATAGTCAGTCATATCTAACTAATAGTTAACTCAGGTAAAAATTGTAATAGTAACATGTAAACTGTAATACTACAATTTTATGCCTACTGATATCTCTTTGTCAGGTGTAACTTACTAGCCTTTTTATTTTCTTTTGAAAAATAATCTTTTGGAACGGCAACACATCAAAAGTCTTAAAATTACTACAATTTCAAAGAAATATTTTTCATTGATGTATCCCACCAATTTAAATGCCTTTCCTTCCCTTGCGATTTGAATTTCTTATATAGGACGTGCTAGTTTTTGAACCTGCCAAATAGTATGTCTTTTATATTACCTAGCCACCTAGGGACTTACAACAACCAAACGACGTCAAAAGATAAAAAATGAACAACAACTTCAGTCCCAAACACTTTTTTTTTGCAAAATAGTCCCAAACAAGTTGTTGTAGGATAGAGATGAAACCCAACAAAAAAAAACACAAGAACCAAAAGACTTGAAAGGTAAAAATAAAAGGTAATATAGCACTAGTAATAAAAGGTACTACTCCCTCCAACCCATAATACTTGTCGCTGAAATGAGTGAATAGACACACTAAAATATGTCTACATACATGAGATTTAGCGACAAGTATTATAGATCGGAGGGAGTAGTAAAATTGCTAGTGATGAAACATAATTTAGGAACTTGCTGCCTCTTTTTTAGATAAAGGATGAGTTAATCTTCTGACGTCTGCATCTAGGATGCACACAGTCAATAGACTATGACAAAAGGGAGTTGCTGGATTATTTGGAGACATGTGCACTGCCTTATGGATAAGGACGAACTCATCTTATGACCTACTTTTTTTTGGCATGAATGAAGTGATATTGGTCAAATTTCGTCTGTACACCTTGCATTTTGCTTAATTTTTGTTATTTTTCTCCTACAAATACATTGGTGAGATTCAACTTCTTCTTTTCTTAACAGCTTGGTCTCTTACCAATACAACTCGCGGCATACTTTGGTACACGCAAAGATGTCGAGATCCTGTTTGAAGTTACTTCTTCTCGTATTCCAGCTGTACATGATTGGAGCGTTGATGGAATAATTAGTTATATTGCAAAATCACAGCCAAAGTTGGAGGTATATATGATCAAGAACATCATGGGTATATTAGAATATATTTACTTATGTGCCGTAGTCCTAACTAAATTTGTGAATGAAACTGTTTAGGTAAGAAACTCTGTATCCATCTCTCGTACTGTAAAGACTGTTGATCTTGCATTTTTCATGAATTCTCCCTTTAGACACTTATGGAAGATAAAACTTCTATCCTTGACACTAGATGACATTCCTTGTTTTTGGTGTTTCATTCAAAATTGTGACTCACCATAAAAAATCATGAAGAAAAAAAGATGGATACAAATGAAATTATAACAAATTTGAGTATGAAATTATTTCCATTCCTTTTTAAGTTCCTTGCACATAAATGCCCGCAATCTCGAGGTTGTTTAATTTCTATTTAACTTTTCAGGATCACCCTTTGTCTAAAATGTCAGTAGCTAAGTTGAAAGAAGAAGGAGACAAAGCTATGCATAAAAAGGATTTCAATGCTGCATTAGAATTCTATACCATGGTATGCTATTGCACTATTTGTGATCCTGAAGTTAATTTCTTTTCCCCTACTATCTTTGTTTCATTTGTATCCATTGCATTGGCTTACATCACTAATTGCTCGTGCAAACAATGAATGGGCTTTATTCGTATTTTTTTACACTTTTTATGTTGTATTTCTCGATATAAGGAGAGGAGTGTGAACGGTTAATTGTATTGCATACCCTAAAGACAAATATGTATTACAAGGCTCATTGACACTCAAAACCATGTCCGAAAGTGTATAGCCTTTACAGTATTCACACTTGTGAGTTATGGCGTGACGGTGCCCTTGTTTGCGCCAGCACAGGCATACCTGCGGGCCTGCAGAATGGAGGTGCTCTTGAGCATGTCACTGCTGGAGTGATTGCCCGCCTTGTAAGACTTTTATATTGACATCACCGAGCAGTATCACCTTCACAATGCCCCTGATAACACCACGGTTGAAGCAATGCGCATTCGGTTTCCTGGCACAACCTACACTGGTCACGTCTCTGCAAATATGACCATCACCACGCCCAGAAACCGTCTGAGCATATTTCCTTAATTAAGATGGTCCTTCATTGAGACCATGGTGGATCATGATAACCACTTTCATCAAAGTGGTTTTAGTTTGGGTTTGGGTGGTGTTGGGTTTTGTTTGTACCTATGTAAGGTACAAAGTTTAGAACATAATGGAAAATAGTATACCATGTGGTATATCGTCTAGGATTAAGAAATAAAGAAAAGGTCCATCATGTTAGTTCGTCATGGTTACATTTACGATTTGAATTTGTGCTCCCTGTTATAAGGGGAAGTCCAAGTTCGTCGTGGAATGGGGACAATTATGGTAAAATGTTATCAGTGAGTGCCTAGCAGATGATCGAAACGTATCTTAATTTTTCCATTTGCTTCTTTATGCCTCTGCTACAAAATCTTAATAGCTTTAGATGCCAGATCGCCACTTGTATGTTTTTGGGTGTATCTCCAAATCTTTGCTTGTATGTTTGGATAGGTTATCAAACGGTTTAGCTTTACCTTGGTAACTGTAGATGTGTGTATAGACTCATTGACCAAGGTTGACCTATGTATAAGAGATGCATGCATGTATACATACCATGCATTGTTGAAGAAGAGGCACAATGGGAACATAGAAACTCCTCTCACTTCTTGACGTGCACATGGACAGCCTTGATTAATTAGCTGCTTGTGGGAGCAGTTTTGACTTAAAACTGTTTCCACTTTTCGAAGACCTCCATATGTGATTTATCTCGCCATTCATGATAAAAGCTGTAATTGTTCATTTGATTTATTGGTTGTAGGCTATGGTTATTGATCCTGACAATGCTGATTCAACCTTGATGGGCAATAGGGGTTTTTGCCGGCTTCTACTGGGCAATGGCGAGGGTGCTTTAAATGATGCCCTTTTTTGCAGGACAGTGCAACCTGACTGTGCAGATTCATGCTGGCTGCTGGGCTACTCATATGTGCAACTAAAGGTGATACAGAATCACGAGTTGGCACTTGTTTAAATCTTGCCGCTAAACCTTTTAGACGATCCACTCATCTCTACATCTTCATTCTCAGGTGTATGAAAAGGCATGTGATGCATTTCTTGATGGTCTCAAATTGAAGCCAGGGTTTGTTGGAATAGAGAAGGCGCTAAGGTAGCATATTTGATATACTTTAGTAGCCTTCTTTGTTTAAAGTCCAGTTTGTTGCGACTGCTTAGCGGCATCAGTTCCATGCTTCAATTAGTATGGTAATGTTTAGACTGTTAGGGAGTGTGTCAAGACTGTACAAAAGCAATCAAATAGACAAACTTGTATTGCCAAAAAAAATATGAGCATGATATTTTGTGTTTGTACAGAATCCATAAATACGATCATATCTTTGCATGAATTTTTGTTTGCTACATAAATAATATGGCTGATGTTTTACACAGTTCTGTTTCATTTCTGTTTGGCCCATTTCAACATGAATATTACTACTGAAAAAGGCATTCAGATGCTTTGCTGATCATATCATCTGGAATGTGCAGGGAAGCTCTGAGATTATTGAAAGAATCTCATGCTGACAAGAAGAACGGCTCGGAAGGACAATATCGTGAAGCACGTTTTTTCCTTTGAAGAGAGAAATTTGAGACGTCTTGACTCTTTTGACAAATTGCCTGCTGCGTGCTGAAGGTGAAGAACGTGGTGCTTGATTGCCGGTTGGACTGTAGGTTCTTTGTGTCTGCGGCTGCAACCCTGAAAGCCTGACATTTTGTTGTCATATCATATGCATACTGGCTGCATAGTGCTACAAAGTAGAAACTGCTGTTAATATCTATTACCTCCGTTCCGAAATGTAGTCCTTTTTAGAAAGCTAAATTAGCTGTCTAAAAAGGCTTACATCACGGTGATGATTCGGCTGTGTATCGGTAGTTTTGGCGCTCTGCATATTTTTATTTTCTTCCAAACAGATGTATGCGGGCCTTTTTTTTGGTGGGATGATATGCAGTTCGTTGTCCATCTATTTGTTTGAATCGATGTTCTCTCTGTGCAATCAGGTCGAGAGGAAAGAAACTGATGGGGACGTCGGTGGTGGACTTGAACTGCTGATGTTGTCTTCCACCTCCTCCACGCCATTGCCGCTGTCCTAACCTCGCCCTCACCGCCTTCCAAACCACTTCTACGAGCTCGTGCGGAGCACTAGCGACGTGGGAAGACTCTACCAGCTCAACATCAAAGCCTCTCTAGGGGCTCAGGGCTAGGCACCTCTGGCGTGACAGGGTGCTTGTGCAGACCGGCGCCTCCACCAGCTCGCTATGGCTGCCCATGTTGTTCCTCGTGTCGCCGATGACTTGATTTTGTCTGTGTTCGTCGTGGTGTTGTTGTCCAGGCGTGCCCTCTGACGTCGAACCATGACTGTGTTCTTCAGTTCCTCTGCACTGACGTTCCACTTTTCGATGCAAGAAAAAAGAGAAGAAAGAATAAAAGATAGTGGGAGAAGAAATAAAGAAGTGCATGTTTAATCGGAAATACTTTTGTACACCCACGCATGGGTGTGGATGTTTCCGTCACCGTCCATTTATTCCTCGAGATTCGTGCCCACCATGGTAGATGGAAAGATTCTTTTCTCTCTCCTATTTTTATCCGAATCTCAAAGCACAATGGAACGGTGATGGAAACACCCACACCCATGCGTGGGTGTACAAAATCCACTCTCATGTTTAATTTGCAATTTTAAGCTATAAAGGTTGCAAATTTAATTTGCTATAGAACTTTACAATATTTAATTTCTGTCAATTTGTGATGTGGAATATTTTATCTCGGTGTCCAGTGTTAAATTTGCAAGTCATTGGGCATTTTAGGATATTTTGAAAGAAACTTCAAATTTTAACTATATCATTTGTTTTTTGAACTGCTGTTGAATTTATAAATATTCCATCATTTATTAAATGTGTCAACAAATATATTTTGCAATAGACTAGAAAAATGAAAAAGAAATAAATGATAAAAATGGAAAGAGAGGAATGGACAATTGAACATTGTGCTGGAAAAATAGGTAGAAAGGTAAATTCGACGCATTAGGTAAATTTGCCTAGAACAAATATGTACTTTTAGGATAATAAATGGGCATTTGTCCTCTGGCCCTTTGACAATTTCTAATTGTTTTGCTCATAGTTTGTGGTTAGCTAGTATGTAGTACTTGAGTACTTCCCCCGTCAAATTTACATGTCGTCCTTGTTTTATTGCATCAACTTTAACCATTTATTTGATCAATAATGCATGTGAATTATGTCATAAAAATACACTACTAGAAACTTTATTTGAATCCAGCAGTATATTTTTTTAAAGCACATAACACATGTTTCATTTGTTAAATTTGTAGCAAAGTTGAGGGAGTACCCAGGTATCCCGGAAATTCTTCCCCCTCAACAATTTGAAAATCTGCATGTACCTAAACGAGGGCATCTCCAGCCGGGCGTTAAAAATCGCCAGAACCACGTCATCCGCGCCCCGACACATATTGACCGGGTCGTCCGCGGAGACGCAAACGCGGCACATATTTGCGTCTGGGATGCTTTTCGCTGTGCGGACGCCCCAAATGACCCTTTTCTCCCGAGCCGCCTAGCAGCGAGCAATAGGGCTATATCGAGCGTATCGCTTCGCTTTCGGGTCTGCGCCGCAGCCTTCACCATCAATGTTACGGCTGCCTCTTCTACACGCGCACTAGCGGGCGGCGGCTGGGCTTCTGCGCCGCCATCAATGGCATCGTGTGCCCCGCGCGCCCAGCCTTAAAAGTCGACCGGCATCGTCCCTGCCATCGCCCACACCACCGATAGCTACGCTCCTACCCGCACCACCGCGTGTCGCCGCATCACCATGGGGAAGAAGAAGGACTTCGAGGCGTTCGGCAGCGGCACCAAGAAGGAGGCGCGACCGAACAGGGTGTCACTACCCGTCGAGGTGGCGCGGCTCATGCACAAGAACCCGACAACGATGACGGACGACGAGATCGAGAGGCTCGGCGTCCTCGTCTCAGAGGTGGACCGACCGGTGCAGCCGCCGTTGCCTCGGTATGCCACCGACATCATGTCGCCGGGTCTCACGGAGGAAGAGGCCCTACGACGCGCGCTCGAGAACTCGGCCCCGCAACCGGTGCAACCGCCGCCTCCACCTCCACCGTACAATCCGTGGGAGGCTCCACCTCCACCACCGGTGTGGTTTGCTCCACCTCCGCCACCGGCGTGAGCTGGTCCACCTCCACCACCGCCGACGGCACCGGCGTATGTTCCGTCGGTCCCCAACTGGCTGTGGCCGGTACCGGAGTTCGTCGTGATCGACGACGACGACGAGCAGGCGCATGGGTTATTAGGTTTTATATTTATATTCATTTCTTTACTATGTAAATTATGTTTTTATGTTGAAAAATGCAAAATCGAAAAAATGCGTCGTGTCCGTGGAGTCACCCCAAAGCAAACGGACGCGCGATTAATTTCGACTATTTAAACCGATTCAAACAAACGCGTGTAAACATTTTAGACATCCTAAATGCGTCTTGAAGATGCTTTGAAGTAGAATAGCAATTTTGGCCACGGGTACTGCAATTTCCCTTTCGCAGCAAATCTTCCGACCTCGGTATCTTCTCTTCCCGCGCAGTACACAGTACAGCTGTCTCCCACTTCCACTCCCCATCTCATGCTTCTCTGCTTCAGACCACCAAACCCTACCAGCTCGCTCCCATTCCGCCGCCATGGCGCGCCCTAGCCACGACTTCGCCTACGGTAAGCGCCTCCCTTCCCCCTCTCCCCCTCCGCCGCCCCGTAACTCACTGGGTCGGATCCTCCTCTCCCTGCAGCTGATGGGACGCCGGAGATGCAGCTCCTCGGCGCGGCGACCACGGGCGACCTCGCCCTCCTAGAGCGTACGGTTCTGCCCCTCCCCCTACCTCTCTTCCTTCCTTCTGGCCGTGGTGTGCGCCGGTCCCGATTTTTTCCTTTTTGGTTTTGGGGAGCCGATCGATCCGTACGTACGTGCGTGCAGGGATGGCGATTAAGCTCGATGGTGGTCGCGGCCACCTTGCGGAGGCGGTGGAAGCCGTCAAAGATAACGGCGTTGGGGCGCTGCACCTCGCCGCCGGGGGCAAGAAAGCCGAAGTGTGCGAGTTCCTTGTCGAGGATGTCCGGGTGGATGTGGATGCACTTGACATGTGTGGTCTGTCTGCTCTCTCAGTAGAAAATCTGAATATATGCATAGACAACTTTATTTGTTTGTTCGGATGTAAATGCGTAACCTTTCCTTGTTGTTCTTGTTCTTAACAGGTAGAACACCTCTCGTTTGGGCAATTAGTTGTAAAAAAGGGAAGATGGATATTGTCAGGTATCTTCTTGATCATGGTGCCAATCCAAATCACGTCGACAAAACAGGGTGTACTCCTCTCCATGAGGCCACCAAAATAGGCAACTCTCTCTCTCCTGGTTACTCATATGCATTGCACTGTCGCCATTACTTTCATCATCATGTCTTCAAGTGATGAATGTTGTGAAATAAACTACTGTTGGGTCTCCATTGTGTGGATGAAGAAAGACAAAAGGGATTACAATTGTGGAGATAGATTTCTGTAGCTGTGCTAATAGAGTAGAAAATACAAAGAAAAAAATTCTCTGGCATAGAACATGGTCACAAATTGTTCATCTGTGCATGGTTCATTTTGTGCGGAATGCACACGTAGTGATCTATGGCTTTTCAAAATCAGTTCGTGTCACAACTAAATTGATACAAGTCAAAAGAACTGAAGTGGAGCACATAAATAAAATAATGGTTATATTTTTTTGAGAGTCGGTTATTCTCTAAAATCTCTCTCCTTTTCTCCCTCTCTTAGTTGGTTACTCCTATGAATTGCACTGTTGCCATTACTTTTATCGGCATGTCTTAAAGTGAATGTTTGGTAAACCGTGGAATCTCCATTCGCTGGATGAAGAGGGACAAATGGGATTGCAATTGTGGGAGATAGATTGTTGTATTTGCGCTAACAGAGTAGAAAATATAAACAAAATATTTTCTCTGCCATAGAACCAGGTCACAGATTGTTCCTCTATGGCTCTGTGCATGGCCCATTTTGTGTGCAAAGCACGCGGCATGCACGCAGTTATCGTTGATTCATGTCACAACTAAATTGGTATGAGTCGAAATAACTGAAGTGGAGCATGTAAGAATGTTCTAATAAAATGAATTGTCAGGTAGTTTATTATATTTGCATTTCAAACATCTGATTCAGGGCACTGTGAAGTAGTAGAACTCTTGCTCTCTAGAGGCGCTTATGTTGATACATTTTCTACTGATCATGGAACACCGTTGCATGTTGCTGCTAAGCATAAGCAGGACAGCGTCATGAAGATTTTGCTAGATCACCATGCAGATGTAAGTTCCACTATACGTTTCCTTACAGTCTTCTCACAGCTGTATTTGATAATCTTGGGCCATCTGCTTTCTCTATTTCTCACAGTTCTGTTTTGCTATTTTATCTCTGGAATCTGAAGAAGTACACAGAGTTGTGCACATTTGAAAAGCAGATTTACATTCTCCTTTTACTCATTAATTGGTTGTACAATCATGTCCCGTCAAAAATTTAAGTGATGCTGAAAAACTAGTTTCACTATACATGCCTGTTCTGTAGTAAGCAGAGAGTCGTGGGCTCTTTCTCTGAATTACATGCTTCTTGTGTACACATAGTTTCACTTCTAAAGTTGAAAAGGATCATCATATAGCAAATTTCAATAGACAGACCTCCACTCATTTCCAGTGAAATTTCATGTCTCCACCTTTATTATCTGTTAGTATGACAAAATTTTCAAGATCGAAGTTTGCACGTGCTAAACCACTGATATTCTGATGCCGTTTCTCTCTGCAGATTGCTTGCCCTGACAAGAAGTAGCTTAATTGATTAGTAGTTTCCTAGGGCCCGTTCGATATTATTTCCCTTTTTGCAAATTAATAAAATTTGTAACGCAAGAATCACTTCATATACACCTGTAATAAAGATTAGACCTTATGCATTTTTGTTAGGAACATGATATATCACATCTGTCAACTAAAAAGTATCCCATGCAAATAGCCACACTTACTGCCGTAACTATATTAGGAAATGGTGGTATAAGTCCCACAAACTGATAACGATGTTTTAAAAGAATGATCAACACTTGGTGTCCTATTATATTGGAGATAAGATCTACTTTGGGAAGCTTCCTTGCTCGTGGGTGCTGCTACAGTCATGCTAAAAGGATGAAATGTTGGAGATGATTATAGTCGGTACAAGGATCATGGAACTGATGAGGAGCATCGAGGGAACTAGAGAACAAGGAGGGCAACATGCGCGAGCTGTTGGATATTCCTACTAACCAACTATCCTAAGAGACCGATCTGATAGAAAGTGGACATATAATGTTAGATTATTGATGATGTGCATTTTCCTCATCTCTTCTTTTGCAATGCTGCCCAACTGCCCTTTTTTTTTCACCCACTAAGGTTCATTGTCACAGCGGCATGGTTCCACCTTTTGTGAATGTATATTATTTTTGTTTATGTATTTGGTATTTGTCACTAATATGCTGACCTAGTTACCTGTTTCTCTTTTTAGTGCAACAAGATTCTCGGCAGTTTCTGCTCACCTCTCATGCTTGCTATCCATAGTCGCTCAGTGAAATGTGTGAACCTACTGCTTGAGGTACTGCTCCATTTTATGCATTAAGCTGAAAATGTATCCCAGTTTAGCGAAGATGTGGAGAGATAAATTGTGTCAAATATTGCTCAGAGGAACCATCTATGATTCTGTTATATGCTAGGCTGGTGCCGATGTGAAGGGTATGCGTACTTCGACCCCCTTGCAAAGTGCTGCAATGGGTGGCCTAACTGACGTCTTGAAGCCCCTGTTGGATGCTGGTGCAGATCCTGATGTCCGAGATGAAGTAAGTTTTGTGTTCTACCGGTGTGTATTTTAATCACACCATGGTTGTTTGTTCAAACATGTGGGTGTAACATTAAATACCTAAGCATTGTCCATTCTTAAACTTTGGTAATATGATTCTCATAGTCAGTCATATCTTAGTAATAGTTAACTCAGGTTAGGTGCACTAATATAAACTCAGTGATGAAAAATTGTAGTAGTAACATGTAAACTGTAATACTACAATTTTATGCCTACTGATATCTCTTTGTCAGGTGTAACTTACTAGCCTTTTTATTTTCTCTTGAAAAATAATCTTTTGGAATGACAACACATCAAAATTCTTAAAATTACTACAATTTCAAAGAAATAATTTTCATTGATGTATCCTGCCAATTTTAAATGCCTTTCCTTCCCTTGCAATTTGAATTTCTTATATTAGGAAGACGTGCTAGTTTTTGAACCTGCCAAATAGTATGTCTTTTATATTACCTAGCCACCTAGGGACTTACAACAACCAAACGACGTCAAAAGATAAAAAATGAACAACAACTTCAGTCCCAACTCCCAAACAATTTTTTTTGCAAAATAGTCCCAAACAAGTTGGTGTAGGATAGAGATGAAACCCAACAAAAAAAAAACACAAGAACCAAAAGACGTGAAAGGGGTAAAAATAAAAGGTAATATAGCATTAGTAATAGAAGGTACTACTCCCCCCAACCCATAATACTTGTCGCTGAAACGAGTGAATAGACACACTAAAATATGTCGACATACATGCGATTTAGCGACAAGTATTATAGATCGGAGGGAGTAGTAAAATTGCTAGTGATGAAACATTATTTAGGAACTTGCTGCCTCTTTTTTGGATAAAAGGATGAGTTAATCTTCTGCCTTCTGCATCTAGGATGCACACAGTCAATAGACTATGACAAAAGGGAGTTGCTGGATTATTTGAAGACATGTGCACTGCCTTATGGATAAGGACAAACTCATCTTATGACCTACTTTTTTGGCATGAATGAAGTGCTATTGGTCAAATTTCGTCTGTACACCTTGCATGCTGCTTAATGTTTGTTGTTTTTCTCCTACAAATACATTGGTGAGATTCAACTTCTTCTTTTCTTAACAGCTTGGTCTCTTACCAATACAACTCGCGGCATACTTTGGTACACGCAAAGATGTCGAGATCCTGTTTGAAGTTACTTCTTCTCGTATTCCAGCTGTACATGATTGGAGCGTTGATGGAATAATGAGTTATACTGCAAAATCAGAGCCAAAGTTGGAGGTATATATGATTAAGAACATCATGGGTATATTAGAATATATTTACTTATGTGCCGTAGTCCTAAGTAAATTTGTGAATGAAACTGTTTAGGTAAGAAACTCTGTATCCATCTCTCATACTGTAAAGACTGTTGATCTTGCATTTTTCATGAATTCTCCCTTTAGACACTTAAGGAAGATAAAACTTATATCCTTGACACTAGATAACATTCCTTGTTTTTGGTGTTTCATTCAAAATTGTAACTCGCCATAAAAAAATCATGAAGAAAAAACAATCAAAGATGGATACAATGAGATCCTGTGGTACCTGAGTTTCTGCTTGTTTATGGTAAAATCGTACCAAATAATTGAAGTTGTAACACATTTGAATATGAAAATATTTCCATTCCTTTTTAAGTTCCTTGCACATAAATGCCGGCAATCTCGAGGCTGTTTAATTTCTATTTAAATTTTCAGGATCACCCTTTGTCTAAAATGCCAGTAGCTAAGTTGAAAGAAGAAGGCGAC
Organism: Lolium rigidum; assembly: GCF_022539505.1. Taxonomy (NCBI): domain Eukaryota; kingdom Viridiplantae; phylum Streptophyta; class Magnoliopsida; order Poales; family Poaceae; genus Lolium; species Lolium rigidum. The sequence continues at coordinate 182,841,011 of NC_061511.1, read as the reverse complement.
AAAGCTATGCATAAAGAGGATTACAATGCTGCATTAGAATTCTATACCATGGTATGCTATTGCACTATTTATGGTCCTGAAGTTAATTTCTTTTCCCCTACTATCTTTGTCTCATTTGTATCCATTGCATTGGCTTACATCACTAAATGCTCGTGCAAACAATGCATGGGCTTTATTCGCATTTTTTTTACACTTTTTTATGTTGTATTTCTCGATATAAGGAGAGGAGTGTGAACGGTTAATTGTATTGCATACCCCAAGGACAAATATCTATCACAACGCTCATTGACACTCAAAACCATGTCCGAAAGTGTATAGCCTTTACAGTATTCACGCTTGTGAATTATGGCGTGACGGTGCCCTTGTTAGCGCCAGCACAGGCATACCTGCGGGCCTGCAGAATGGTGGTTCTCTTGAGCATGTCACTGCTTGAGTGATTGCCCCCCTTGTAAGACTTTTATATTGACATCACTGAGCAGTGTCACCTTCACAATGCCCCTGAAGCACTACGGGTGAAGCAATGAGCATTTGGTTTCCTGGCACAACCTACACTGGTCACGTCTCTGCAAATATGACCATCACCACGCCCAGAAACCGTCTGAGCATATTGAGACCATGGTGGATCATGATAACCACTTTCATCACAGTGGTTTTAGTTTGGGTTTGGGTGGTGTTGGGTTTTGTTTGCACCTATGTACGGTACAAAGTTTAGAACATAATGGAAAATAGTATACCATGTAGTATATCGTCTAGGATTAAGAAATAAAGAAAAGGTCTATCCTGTTAGTTTTTCATGGTTACATTTACGATTTGAATTTGTGCTCCCTGTTATAAGGGGAAGTCCAAGTTCGTCGTGGAATGGGGACAATTATGGGAAAATGTGATCAGTGCGTGCCTAGCAGATGATCGAAACGTATCTTAATTTTTCCATTTGCTTCTTTATGCCTCTGCTACAAAATCTTAATAGCTTTAGATGCCACATCGCCACTTATATGTTTTTCGGTGTATCTCCAAATCTTTGCTTGTATGTTTGGATAGGCTATCAAACGGTTTAGCTTTACCTTGGTAAGTGTAGATGTGTGCATAGACTCATTGACCAAGGTTGAACTATGTATAAGAAATGCGTGCATGTATACATACCATGCATTGTTGAAGAAGAGGCACAATGGGAACATAGAAACTCCTCTCACTTCTTGACGTGCACATGGACAGCCTTGATTAGTTAGCTGCTTGTGGGAGCAGTTTTGACTTAAAACTGTTTCCACTTTTCGAAGACCTCCATATGTGATTTATCTCGTCATTCATGATAAAAGTTGTTCTTTGGTTGGTATTACATATTTGTCAATTCATTTACTTTCCGAGTCTTTGTCCTAGAAATGTGAGGATTATATGCAGATTTGTCAGAAAATATGTAATTGTTCATTTGATTTATTGGCTGTAGGCTATGGTTATTGATCCTGACAATGCTGATTCAACCTTGATGGGCAATAGGGGTTTTTGCCGGCTTCTACTGGGCAATGGAGAGGGTGCTTTAAATGATGCCCTTTTTTGCAGGACAGTACGACCTGACTGTGCAGATTCATGCTGGCTGCTGGGCTACTCATATGTGCAACTAAAGGTGATACAGAATCACGAGTTGGCACTTGTTTAAATCTTGCCGCTAAACCTTTTAGACGATCCACTCATCTCTACATCTTCATTCTCAGGTGTATGAAAAGGCATGTGATGCATTTCTTGATGGTCTCAAATTGAAGCCAGGGTTTGTTGGAATCGAGAAGGCGTTAAGGTAGCATATTTGATATACTTTAGTAGCCTTCTTTGTTTAAAGTCCAGTTTGTTGCGACTGCTTAGCGGCATCAGTTCCATGCTTCAATTAGTATGGTAATGTTTAGACAGTTAGGGAGTGTGTCGAGACTGTACAAAAGCAATCAAATAGCAAACTTGTATTGCCAAAAAAAATATGAGCATGATATTTTGTGTTTGTACAGAACCCATGAATACGATCATGAATTTTTGTTTGCTACATAAATGATATGGCTGATGTTTTCCACCGTAACATCACCGTTCTGTTTCATTTCTGTTTGGCCCATTTCAACATGAATATTACTACTGGAAAGGCATCCAGATGCTTTGCTGATCATATCATCTGGAATGTGCAGGGAAGCTCTGAGATTATTGAAAGAATCTCACGCTGACAAGAAGAACGGCTCGGAAGGACAATATCGTGAAGCACGTTTTTTTCCATTGAAGAGAGCAATTTGAGACGTCTTGACTCTTTTGACAAATTGCCTGCTGCGTGCTGAAGGTGAAGAACGTGGTGCTTGATTGCCGGTTGGACTGTAGGTTCTTTGTGTCTGCGGCTGCAACCCTGAAAGCCTGAACATTTTGTTGTCATATGCATACTGGCTGCGTAGTGCTACAAAGTAGAAACTGATGTTAATATCTATTACACCTCCGTTCCGAAATGTAAGCCGTTTTGTAAAGCTGAATTAGCTGTTTAAAAAGACTTACATCAGTGATGATTGGGCTATGCGCGCCTATTTTTGGTGGGATGATCTCCAGTTCGCTGTCCATCTATTTGTTCGAACCGATGTTCTCTATTTGCAAGTAGGTTGAGAGGAAAGAAACTGATGAGTCTGCGCAGAACGTCGGTGGTGTACGGTCCAAGGAGGGCTCTAGGACATGCGCCTGCCGTAAATTTGCAATAGGGAGAGTTCGAACCACCGATGTTGTCTCGCGCACCCTATGCGCCATCGCCGTCCTAACCATGTTCTCGGTTCCCTCACTGCCATTTGTCCAGGCGCTTCCTCCGTTGTTGCATCATGATCTCACTGCCATTTGTCCAGGCGCTTCCTCCGTTGTTGCATCATGACTGTGTTCTTCAGCTCCTCCGTGCTGGCGTTTGGCACCACTTACGTTCCCATTTCTCGATGTAAGATAAAAAAGAAGAAAGGATAAAAGATATGGGGAAAATAAATAAAGAAGTGCATTGTTTAATTTGCATTCTTAACTTTGCTAATAAAGCCCAATTTAATTTGCTATCAAATTTTACAATATTTAATTTATGTCAATTTGGGATGTGGATTTTTAAATCTCAGTGTCCACTGCCAAATTTGCAAGCCAATGTAGATTTTAGGATATTTGAAAGAAACTTTAAATTTTAGTTTATATTATTTGATTTTTTGAACGCTGTTGAATTTGTAAATACTCCAGTATTCATAGTTGAATTTAAATGTGCCAACAAATATGTTCTGTAATAGAACAGAAAAATGAAAAAAAAAGGAACGAGAGGAAGGGACAATTGAACATTGTGCTGGACAAATAGGTAAATTCAGTGCAATATGTAAATTTGTCCAGAACAAATATCTACTTTTAGGTAAATGGGCATTTGTCGTCCTTTGACAATTTCTAATTGTTTTGCTCATAGTTCGTGGTTAGCTAGTATGTACTCCCCCTCCCGCCACCCCTCACATTTACATGGCGTCCTTGTTTTATTGCATCAACTTTAACCATTTATTTGAAAAAATCCAACAGTATATTTTTTTATAGCACGTAGCACATGTTTAATTGGTTAATTTTGTGGCAAAGTTGACGGAGCAGCAAACTAGATGAACCAAACGAGTGGCTTAGCCCTTGCAGACAATATGTAGCGCTAGCTACAAAATCTTGCCCGGCTGGGTACCATATAGTGTATTTTCCCCGTCCACAAATAAGTATATGTTTAGATGTATCTTAAGATAAATTGTATTAACTTAACCAACTCCTTAAGATAAGTAGCATCATTTATGATACAACTAATGTAGTTTTAACATAGCAATTTAATTTAGCGCAACCTCCGGGCTCTACGCCCGTTGGATAGCCTTCATCCTCTGGACCAGACCAACGCTTGACACACTATCATGGAGTCCGTCCATGTTCTCATCCACAAGTCAACGTCACCCCATCTTTTCCCCCATGTGATCCAGATCACAGCACGCCCCGTTCTCGGTAGACCCACCACCGTGCCTTCGCAGCGCCGCCACCGTTGCCATTAACCTCCGCCTCTTGGAGCCACGCGTCGTCGGAGAGAGCCGCCACCATCCTCCGCTGCACCGCCTTGTACCCCAGGGGCCCGCCGTCGACATCCACTACGCAGTCCGCTGCCGCTGACCTCCAACTCGTCGACCTACTCCGAGGGGGTCTGCCGCTGACCTCCACTCCGACGCCCTATGCCATGAGGGGGCCGTCGTCGACCTCCACGAACCAACGAGGACGTGCTCATCGCGGAGGACCTCCACTGTGGCGCCTGTAGCGGCTCTTCCACCACCGACGCCGCTGGTGTGCCCAACGAGTTCTTCGGAGTTCCTCCACCGCCAACTCCCGGTGAGGGCGGATCCCGAAGTTGCAACGAGCGCGTGCGCGAGCTACAATTGGTCAGCGGCGATGCTACAAATTTCGAGCAGCAGATTTGAAAATTGTCACCATCGATGTTGAAAACGGTGCTACTAACAGTCATCAGCGGTGCTGCAAACAGTCAGCGCATGTGCTTCAAAATGTTAGCCGCGGTGTTACAAACAGTCAGTAACGATGCTGCAAGAAGCATGCGAGGGTGCTTCTAGCCGGAGTTAGGATACTTGCCAACGCTGTGCCGACGAGTAGCTAACGGTGCTACGATAGTATATTTTTTCTACAAATATTCTGTTGTTTTTCTATTTTAGTACATAATTGTTGCTATAAGATCTCCGATGAGGTCTTCGGTGATGTCGGTTTTGCTTCAATAGCACAAAGTTTTTGCTACCAGATCTCCGGCGAGGTCCGGTCTTCAATCTATGCGGACCGTTTTTTGCTTCAATGAAGCAAAAGCAGGCTTTTTCTGCTGCGATGAAGCAAATTAATGATTTTGACAGAAATTGGGCACATGTCACGCTGTGGACTAGGAGGCTGGGAGCGGAAAAAATCCTCCTGAGGATTGCTAGCACTACCTCTTTAATATAAGTTATGTTATTATTTTTATGTAAAAAAATGATTAAATGTAAAATGTTAATTTCCAAAAAAAGGAAAATTAAATTATTCACGGCGGAGGGAGTAGTATCTATGGAAGATCCAAACGGAACATAGGTGTCCCGGAAATTCTTGCTGAACAATTGTAGCTCCTAAATTCTTGTACTCCGTAGAATAGCAATTTTGGTCACGGCTGCAATTTCTCTCAAAAGCTAGCCTTCCGAGTTGCGACCTCGGTATCTCCTCTTCCCGCGCAGTACACAGTACAGCTGTCTCCCACTTCCACTCCCCATCTCCTGCTTCTCTGCTTCAGACCACCAAACCCTACCAGCTCGCTCCCATTCCGCCGCCATGGCGCGCCCTAGCCACGACTTCGCCTACGGTAAGCGCCTCCCCTCCCCCTCTCTCCCTCCGCCGCCCCAAACCTAACCGTAACGGATCCTCCTCTCCCTGCAGCTGACGGGACGCCGGAGATGCGGCTCCTCGGCGCGGCGACCACGGGCGACCTCGCCCTCCTCGAGCGTACGCTTCTGCCCCTCTCCCACCTCTCTTCTTTCTGGCCTTTTTGGTGTGCGCCGGCCCCGATTTTAGTATCTTTTTTGGTTTTTGGGGAGCCGATCGATCCGTACGTACGTGCAGGGATGGCGATTCAGCTCGATGGTTGTCGCGGCCGCCTTGCGGAGGCGGTGGAAGCCGTCAAAGATAACGGCATTGGGGCGCTGCACCTCGCCGCCGGGGGCAAGAAAGCCGAAGTGTGCGAGTTCCTTGTCGAGGATGTCCGGGTGGATGTGGATGCCCTTGACATGTGTGGTGTGTCTGCTATCTCAGTTTTTGTTAACACCCTACCGTGATATAGAAAAAATCTGAATATATGCATACACAACTTTATTTGTTTGTTCCGATGTAAATGCGTAACCTTTCCTTGTTGTTCTTGTTCTTGACAGGTAGAACACCTCTCGTTTGGGCAATTAGTTGTAAAAAAGGGAAGATGGATATTGTCAGGTATCTTCTTGATCATGGTGCCAATCCAAATAACGTCGACAAAACAGGGTGTACTCCTCTCCATGAGGCCACCAAAATAGGCAACTCTCTCTCTCTCTCTCCCCCCTATGCATTGAAGTGCTGCCATTACTTTCGTCAACATGTCGTTGAGTACTCCATGTCTTCAAGTGTTGAATGTTGTCATTCGCAAAAAGGAAAAAAAAAGTGATGAATGTTGTGAACATATCTATAATATCTAAATAGGAGCAACCCACTAAGTTGATTTACTGTTGGGTCTCCACTGGGTGAATGAAGAGAGACAAAAGGGATTGCAATTGGGATTAATTTCTGTGCCTGTGCTAATAGAGTAGAAGATGCAAAAAAAAAAAAAAAAATTCTTTGGCATAGAACATGTTCACAAACTGTTCATTCTGTGCATGGTCCATTTTGTGCGCAATACACGCGTAGTGATCTATGGCTTTGTAGAACTGCTTCGTGTCTCAACCATAGTTGCCAGAATTCCGGATCGTCTGGTTCGAGGTACGGGGTCGAGGGTCGAGGATCGGCATCTCAGCGAACAGGGATCGATGAGGGGTATAAATCTTTGGTACGAAAATTTGGGTCGGGGATCGCGATCCACTTTGTTCTGGATCGAAGTAGAGATGAACAAGCTGAGAATCGTATCGAGAACCAAACTGAGGTTGGGTGGTTAGGAGGGTGGTTGTACCCCCAGCCCACCAGAGTTCAAACCCAAGGTTTGACATATGTGTGTCTCATAAAGGCGGAATATTCTTTCAGTGGGAGGCGACGTTCCCGTCGACAGCGAGGCGTCTGTGGTGACTTCGTCAATTTCAAGATCCAATCCGCCGGCTCGGTCTTCCGGAGGTGCTCATAGGGGTAGGGTGTGCGTGTGTGCGTTCATAGGGGTGAGTGTATGCGCGTGTATGTGAGCGCCTGCGTTTGTACTATGTTTCTCAAAAAAAAAAAATCGTATCCGCTGTGCTTAGGAAAGAAGAGACGAAGAGGCCTGAAATCAAGCGTATTAATTCGGCCAGATATGACGCCTGGAATTACCCTTTTTAACTTTGTCTTTAAAAGCAGTTTCCATACTTTAGATTCTAATTTGGTAGGCAAGCAATCAGCAAACGGGATCGTGATCCCGCGCCGAACCATGTCGTTCCGCTCGACGTTCCCGACTGACATAGGCATCCCAAATGGGCCTGCCGAATATAGTACCCGGGGTTTATTGAAGGCCCACTACCCGAAGGATAAGAAGATTCGGAAGCCCAAGATGTGTTAAAGGAAAAGATAGAGTTGTAATAGGAAGTGTTATTTGTAATCTGGCGGGATGAGTTAGAAACCGTCCCGGACTGCGTAACTTGTACAAAACGAAACCCTCGGCTCCACCTCTTATATAAAGGGGGAGTCGAGGGACGAAGAGATCATCGAATCATTGTCTGCAAACCCTAGTTTTCATATTCTTCGAGTACTTTTCGGCTGAAACCTTCGAGATCTACTTGCCCTCTACTTCTAACTAAACCCTAGCCTACAATCCATAGGCATTGACAAGTTAATCCCCTGTCACCGACCCCGTTCCGGATCGATCGATCCTGGATCGTGGTACGCGGCACCGATCCCGAACCTGGCTACTATGGTCTCAACTCAATTGATACGAGTCGAAAGAACTGAAGTAGAGCATATAAGACTTGCTAATAAAATAATGGTTACATTTACTCTCTTCTTTGCGAGTCGGTTATATTTACTTCCCGAACGTCTGATTCAGGGCACTGTGAAGCAGTAGAACTCTTGCTCTCTAGAGGCGCTTATGTCGATCCAATTTCTACTCATCACGGAACACCGTTGCATGTTGCTGCTGAGCATAAGCAGCATGGTGCCATGAAGATTTTGTTGGATCACCGTGCAGATGTAAGTTCCATTATGCGTTTCTTTATAGTTTTCTTGCAGTCGCATTTGTTGATAATGTTTGCCCTTCTGCTTTCTCCATTTTACTTTTAGTTGAATCTTGACAGTAAGATTAGTTAATATTTTACTGGTTTGTCTCTGGAATCTGGAGAAGTACACACAGTTGTGAACATTTGGAAATTAGATTATCATTCTCCTTTTACGGATCAATTGGGTATACAATGATGTCCTGCGAAATTTTAAGTGATGCTGGAAAACTAGTTTCACCGTACATGCTGTTCTGCAGTAAGCAGAGAGTCATGGTCTCTTTCTTTGATTATATGCTTCTCGTGTACACATAGTTTCACCTTCTAAGGTTGAAAAGGATTATCATAACGCATTCTGTTTAGGAATCTAATATTTCACACATGTCAACCCCAAGATACCCCACCCAAATAGCTACGCTTACTACTGCTAACTGCATCACAAAATTTAGGAATAAGTCAACAAACTGATAATTGATTTTTTAAAAGAATGACCAGCACTTGGTGGCCTATCACATTGGAAATAACATCTACTTGCAGAAGCTTTCCTTCTTTGTGAGTGTTGCTATGGTCATGCTAAACGGATGAATTGTTGGAGATGGTTAGATTCAGTTCAAAGATATGTGGAGCTGAGAAGGAGCATTAAGGGAGTTAGAGAACAAGGAGGGCAACAGATGCGAGCATCAATACAAAATGGGGAGGAAAGGTGGTACCTATCGTGCAAATGGTGGGTTGGGGGACATATTTAGTAGTAGAGGCGGAACTTGTATGTGATGGTGAGGCAGACACGAAGTTGGTTGCAAATAAGACCACTTCAGTGAATTGAACTTCTCTACCTCGATTCTAAACTTCTTTGGGTGTACGCTGTACCCAAGCAGAACTGTCAAGGTCACCATGTATTTCTTCTTGAGCTTGTTTTTTCAGATGTGATGGCCCAAAATATGGAACATCGGCGATTGAAGCAATACATAAGTCTTAGTTGTTATCTTTATATCTCAAATAAGTTGTTGGTTGTCATATTGATATAAGGACTAATAGTGAAGAATTGACTAGCGATGCACTGTGTTACCAAATATTGCCATGTTGAATTGTTGATGATGTGTTTTTTTTTTTTTTTTTTTTTTGCAATGCTGCACCAACTGCCCTCGTTTTCTTCCATTCACTAAGGTTCATTGTCATGTGACATGGTTTCATCTTATTGTGATTATATGTATTATTTGTTATTTATGTATCATGAATTTGTTGAGCTAATTACTTGCATCTCTTTTCAGTTTAACAAGATTCAGGGCATTTTCAACTCACCTCTCATAATTGCTATCTGTAGTCGCTCAGTGAAATGTGTGAACCTACTGCTAGAGGTACGGCTCCATCTCATGTGTTAAGCTAAAAATGCATCTAGGTGTAGGGAAGATGCGGACAGATGAATTGTGAGACATATTACTCAGGAGGAAACATTGATTCTGTTATATGCTAGGCTGGTGCGGATGTGAAGGGTGTGCTTACTGCAACCCCCTTGCAAGCTGCTGCAAGAAATGGCCTAACTGACGTCCTCAAGCCCCTATTGGACGCTGGTGCAGATCCCAATGTTCGAAATGAAGTAAGTTCCATGTTCACTGGTGTACACAATCACATCATGGTTGGTTGTTTACATTAAATAACTATGCATTGTCCATCCTTGACCTTTGGTAATACAAGTCCCATTGTCAGTCATATCTAATAACAGTTAACTCAGGTAGGTGCACATACTTAAACTGTGGAAATATGATTACCATAGTCAGTCGTATCTAACTAATAGTTAACTATGGTTAAGTGCGCTAATATAAACTCAGTGATGTCAACTAGTAATAGTGACATGTAAATTAAATATGAAAAATACTAGTAGTAAAATAAGTAGTGATGAAAGGTTGCTTAGGAACTTGTTGCCTGATTTTTAGATAATGGATGGGTTAATCTCCTGGCCTCTGCATCTAGATAACACACAGCCATAAGTTTAAGACAACAAAAAAACTTGCTGGATTATTTGGAGACATGTGCACTGCCTTATTATTTTTGAACAAGGGAAAGGCCCAGAAGGGCCTAGCTGCTACATTACTAACGTTGGGGGAGTACGAGTTACAGAGGACATCAGCAAAACAGGAAAACACAAAGCAGTCCTCAAATTTTACAGAAAGAACCCTAAACATCTGACAGGAAACATGATCGTGTTCTTCTCCTCCGCCACCTGAACGAGGACTCCATTGTCGGCTGCCCCCGCCACCACCGGGGATTTTTTTCGATAAAGAGTATATATTAATATCAAGAAGATACCAATTACACCCAGCCTCTGCAACAACGCATGCCCCTAATGGCAATACGGATGCACACATCCAAAAAAAGAAGAATTACATAAAAGAAAAGTCCCACTACAGGGATCTGTTCCTTGTAGCATTAAACCAAACATCACCAATGCAGCATCAGAAATCCATCTTCTCCAAAAGCGACGCCTCCAAGAAGGAAACAGTGCACAAGTACTGCCGCCGCCCTGATCATAGATCATAGATCATAGGTTTTAACCCTGGAGAAAGTCCGCACTCGCAAAACAATGCCTTCAACAAGGCCATTGCCAGACACAACCAATTAAGGCCAGACATTGGATTTTCACCCTACAAATCACCAAAGCCAATTCCTCATCACCACCAGCACCCATCTTCTCCAAAGGCGACGCCTCCAAGAAGGAAACAGTGCACAAGTACCGCCGCCGCCCTGATCATAGATCATAGATCATAGGTTTTAACCCTGGAGAAAGTCCGCACTCGTAAAACAATGCCTTCAACAAGGCCATTGCCAGACACAACCAATTAAGGCCAGACATTGGATTTTCACCCTACAAATCACCAAAGCCAATTCTTCATCACCACTAGCACGTGAACCACCATTTATAGACCTCAGAACTCGGCTTCCATGCCATTCTCCGCGATTGACTTCACCATGGAACTAAAGACATGTCCCATGATGGGAACAAGCTTCGCCTCGCTTCCTCTGAAAACAAACTGTCAGAAAAAAACATGCTCGCGCATATGACCGAATACCATTCGATCCGGCAACCTCCAGGCATGTTGTCCATTTGGAGTTCGCCGGCGGAGCCTTCCGGAACTCGACACCCCGGCCAGATCAATGGAGGCATGCATCAAGCAGATCATCGTCATGGCGTGAGTGAGATCCTAGGACCACCACCTTTATTCATGCCGTACGAGCAGCACCCATGCTACCCGTCGGCACCCTGGAAGCCGCCACACCAAACCCTACCAGCAGCCTAGAGGGCTAGTCCAGCAACGGGAAAGGAGATAACATAGCAGGGTCAATCCCCCACCGGATCCGGCCCAACCACGCACCGAAGCGGATCAGGGAGGCGGCACGGGACACCCAGATCGAGATCTAGTGTTTCCACCACCACCACCCGCCGGCCCTGCACCTTTACCGCCGGTCATGGCATCGCCGGAGAGGAATACCGCCACCACCCCGACCAGGGGCGCCGCTGTGGTCGCTGCTCGACGACGAGCCAGCCAACACCGCCCTACCAGCCATGGCGGCCATCCCCGGCGACCTCTGCCCCCAAACCACCTACGACAGCTGGGCCCGTCGCCGCCGTGAGGGCCTGCGGCGTGAGGAGCAGAGGCTGCGTGGAGCTCTGGCGGCGGCGCGAGGAGTCGCCCCCGGTGTCGCCCTTGGGTGCGACACACGGGGTTACCCTTGGAGGCATATATGCCAGAGCCACCACCAGGGATAGAAACACTTGAGGCAGCAAGTGCGATGAACACTGATGAGAATCCTAGGAAGGGCCTCCGACTGGAGATTGAATGAATGCCCTCAATGGTGTCTGGAGGGGCTGCCTCTTCAGCCAAAGATCACACTGGCGAGACAAGGCAACCATGTGGAGATCTCGGATTTGCAGCACTGATCTTCCCCTCGACCACCTGGAATCGTCGACAGCAGCATCAGCATGCTCCTGCCAATCGGCACCATGCTAACGAAGAAGACATCGGACACTACCGCGTCAACCCAGTCTCTTGCCACGAGTAAGGGCCACATTGTTGAAGGAGATGTCGGCGGTACCATCCTCCGCCTCCATCTCCCGCCATAGGAGCACCAAGGAGAAGAGAGCTACCACTAGAAGTCGCCGGGCTTGGGCATAGCGCCAAACACAAACCCTAGCACTAGAAGTAACCCTAGACTACTACTAGGGACTCACCCTTCTGGCCGACGGCCACCACTGGAGAGGAGAGGGGAGGGGCCGACCGTCCCCGGATCTGGTGAAGAACAAGGGAAGCATGTTGGGCGAGTGGTTTGTGTGTGCCCTGCCTTATGGATAAGGATGAACTTATCCCATGACCTACAGTTTGGCATGAATGGAATACTATTGGGCATATTTTTAGTTATACACCTTTGCATCTGGCTGAATTTCTGTTAATCTATTTCTCCTACAAGTACATTGATGAGATTCAACTTTGTCTTTTTCTTAACAGTTTGGTCACTTGCCAATACAACTTGCGGCATACTTTGGTACACGCAGAGATGTTGAGATCCTGTTTGAAGTTACTTCTTCTCGTATTCCAGCTTTACATGATTGGAGCGTTGATGGTATAATTAGTTATATAAAGTCAGAGCCAAAGTTGGAGGTACGAGAAAGATCATCATGTGCTTATTAGAATATATTTCCTTATGTGCCGTAGTCTTAAGATAAATATTGAATGGAACTGTTTAGGCAAGAAACTTAAAATTAATCTCTCATTCGTAAAGACCTTTGGTCTTGCATTTTTCGTGAATTCTCGTTTTGACATTTTTGAACTATAAAACTTACACTAGATGACATTCCCTGTTTTTGGTTTTCATTCAATTGTGATGCACCATACAAATTTCATGAAGAAAAAACAATGAGATCCTCTGGGGCTTGTCAGAGTATGACAAAGGTAATTGTGCAACTGACCTTGTGGGGTTTGGAGTCAACATGGTACCTGAATTTCTGCTTGTTTTCACTAGCATGCAATCGTACCACATAAATGAAATTATGACACAGTTAAATATGAAAAAATTCTATTCCTTTTTAAGTTATTTGCACACCAATGTCCTCAATCTCGATGCCGTTTAATTTCTGTTTACATTTTCAGGATCTCCCTTTGTCTAAAATGTCATTAGCTAAGTTGAAAGAAGAAGGAGACAAAGCTTTGTGCAAAAAGGATTACAACGCGGCAATAGAATTCTATAACATGGTACACTATTGCACTATGCTTGCTCCTGATGCTTGTTTCTGTTCCCCTACCATCGTTATCTCATTTGATTTGTATCCATTGCAATGGCTTACATCACTATCTGATGTTTTTTCTGGATGCTTGTGCAAGCTATTTTTTTTATTTTTTTGAGGAACGCCTCAAAGAGGGGCAGGGAGCACCTGCAATTCATTTATAAAGAGAGAATTGACCCGGTTTATGAGGAGAACCATACAAAGCGTTTATTCAAGGAAAACCATGCAAAACCCTGACTATGGATAAGCAACCTAGGAACCTAGGCACAAAGCATCGCTGCACCAAAAAGTCCCATTGGCAAAACAATCCTCTGCCAGAGCTCCAGGCCGGAGTGTGAAGCCAGATCCTTACGCCAGTAAATGTAAGCAGATATGACAACTGCCTTGACCAATGCCACTCAATCGATGATGAGCTCCCACTGCCCCGAAGCCGCAACCACAGGCCAGGCCCAAGCAAGATTCACATCACTTCAGGCCAGCCTCCGATGCTAGTAGTGATCTTGAAGACGAAGCCTCTAAGGAGGGGTTGACGCGGTTGTTGTTTGACCTGGCAAAACCGGTCTGTGGTTTTCACCCGGAAAACCACAACCGTGAGGGTGGAAGAGGCACTGGTGCTGCAAGGCGACGTCTCCAAGATTGGACGATGTCTGAAGACGTCGCTGGCCCCAATAAGAATCAGGGTTGGGGTTTCACCCACATCCACCATGGCCCCCCATCGCAGATCTGGAGATTTGATCATTGCCAGAGGCCGCCGCAACCGCCAGCCAGGTCCATGAGCACCCGCCCTACCACCACGGCAGCACCCAACGACCAGGATCATCAGCCAGACGATCACCGCAACCAAATCTGGCTCCTGCTCATCACAGGCCAGCCATCGCGGACCTCAATCCACGTCGAGCCGCCACCTTTGGGCTCCATCCACCAGCCACCGTCTGGACAAGGGCCCACGAGAGCCCTGCGAAGCCAACGCCACTGCCCTCCACCTTGGGGTAGAGGCATGCCCATGGATAGAGGCCCGCCACCACGGCGTCCAGGGGGAGCTAGGGTGGAGCTCCCCTGTTAGCTAGGTCAGGCCATGTACAATGGAAGATGCTTAGAGGGGTGCTTAGGAAAATAAACCAAGCATTTTGCTAAGCACTGGTGTTTAGAGAAAAAACTGATTTATTTTTCTAAGCACCCCTTTAAGCACCTTCCATTATACATGCTCTCAGGCGCTCCGGTGCTGCCAGGGAGACTTAGGGAGGATCTCTGATCGCCATGTCGGGTGCCCCCGTGCTGAGCAGCACGGGAGGGAGAGTGAAACTTCGCTCTGCTGCTGTCCGTCACTGACCGTGCTTTATTGCTCTTCGCTCACATTTTCCTACTCTTTTTAATGTTTTATTTCTTGATATAAGAATAGGAGTTCAAGTGTGAATTGCTAATTGTACTGCATAGCCCAAGGGACAAATATGTATCACAAGGGTCATGGACACTCAAGGACAAAGTGTATAGGCACTTATACTCTTTAAGGCATGTCCAATGGCGGACGCCTATCCAGGCGCTTAAGAAGAATAAAATAATTGTAATTAAATCAGAACATATTTAAGCGCTTGTCTGCTCAACGCGAGGCGCTAATCAAGGCCGCAAAACTGCCGAGCTACTCATGCGCGCTAGCATCCCCGCTTCACGCCGTACACAGAGAAAAGGGCTAAGCGGCCGACACATATTGTTGCGTCGATGCAACACGGGCGCTAGGATTAGAAGCCGAAACTGCCGATTGTCCAGGAAATTAACCCTGGCGCCTGGCTTTAGCGCCCCCCATTGTACATGCCCTTATAATATCCACGCTTATGAGTTATGGCTTGACGGTGACCTTGTTAGTGCCAACACACATACGCTTGTTGGCCTGCACAATGGAGTCGCTTTTTTAGCGTGTCATCGCTAGGGTGATTGCTTTTTTTTTGAGAGATAATATATATTAAAAAGCTAGCAAGCCGCCTCATTAAAAACCTTCCAGCCCCCTTAGGTACCCTGGTAAGGAAAAGAGTGCGTCAAAACTTGCAGCCATCAGAGTCACGCCAAGTTACAATCAGCCTGAAGGCTGTGAACTAGAAAAGCAGGTGGCTCAGCATTCCAGGAAAACGACCCATCTTGTAAACTTGTATACTTCGCACAAGAATGAGCCGCCTGGTTAGCCTCGCGACGAGCATGACTTAAGCTAAAATTTGTAAACAACAAACTCAGCTCACTAATCTCATCTAGAATCTGTTTGATCACTGATCGATCATTAGCTCTATTTTGCCAAAGTCGAACCAACTCTTCGGAGTCAACTTCAAAAACGACACTGTTGAAACCCCTTTCTTGAGCATACAAAACCGCATCTCTAAGCGCCAAGGACTCCACAGTCAGCGGATCAGACAAACCTCGGTAAGTTTTACCCGTAGCACCACGAAAAACTACCCCCTCCCGTGCAACAGCACCAGTAGCTGCTAGACCATCATTGACATTAATTGCACCATCGGAATTAATTTTAACAACTCCATCAGGTGGTCTCTGCCATTTACATTCCGGCCTAGCAGGTTTAGGAGTACCCTTCTCCCTTGGTAACTCAAGGGTCTGTAAGGTCTCTCTCACCATCTCCATAGTTCTAGCTGGATTAAAACCAGATTCACCATGAGTCAGATTGTTTCTCGATGACCAGATCGAGTACATGACTGAGGTTATAATAGCTCTCTCATGTTGGTTGAAAAAAGACTCACAAAGGATATCTCTTGCCCAGGTCAATGGGTGTAGTTTCGGCAATTTCACTAACAGAATTTCCTTTGCTGCTTCCCAAAACAACTTTGCATGACTGCATTCAATTAAGGCATGCATCACACTTTCAGATTCTGCCTTACACAGAGCACAAGTGCTGTTTTCCATTATATGTCGCCGTGACAGAGTCCTATAGTCAGGAAGAATTCCTTGAAGAACTCGCCACCAAAAAACACGCACCTTAGGTATTACTGGCAGTTTCCATAATCTTTTCCATACTTCAGTATTATTTTCAGACGAAGACACAGTAAATCCAATGGCTAGGGTGATTGCTTGCCTTGTAAGACTTTCATATTAACATTCTTGAGCAGTATGACCTTCACAATGACCCCAATAGCACCAGGGTGGAACTAATGATCATATGGGTCCCTGGCACAAGCCTGGTCACGTCTCTGCTAATATGACTATCACCATGTCCGGAAAACCGTCTCAGCGTATTCCCTTAAATTAAGACAGTTCATTGAAACCATGGTGGGTCATGATCAGCGCTTTCATCAGAGTGGTTTAGTTTGGGAATTGGGTGGTGTTGGGATTTATTGGTCAATCACTTTGTTTGTTAATCTAGGTTATGTACAATGATTAAAACGTAGATGTAAAATAGTATACCATTTGGTAGATCATTTAGAGTGAGAAAATACTGAAAAGGTCTATCCTGTTCTTCATGGTTACATTTAGCATTTGAATTTGTATTTCCTGATATAATGGGGAAAGCTTAAGTTTGTTGTGGAATGGCGACAATTATGGGAAAATGTGATCAGTGCATGCCTACCAGATGATCTAGCCGTATTTTTTTTTCCATTTTCGTCTTTATCCCTCTGCTATATAAAATTTAATAGCTCTAGTATGCCACATCTGCAAAAAAAAAAAAGTTGGGTGTGTCTCCAAATCTTTGCTTGGTATGTTTTAGGTAGGGTGTCAAAGGTTTTAGCATTACCTTGCTAAGTGTAGATGTGTGCATACACTCATTAACCAAGGTTGACCCATGTAAGAGATGCGTGTATGTATACATACCATACGTTGATGAAGAAGAGGCACAATGGGAACAGAGAAACTCTTCTCACTTCGTGACATATGCATCAACAGCCTTGATTAATTGGCTGCTTGTGGGAGCAGTTTTGACTTAAAGCTGTTTCCACTTTTCGAAGAGACACCTCCACATGTGATTTATCTCGTCGTTTATGATGTATGTTCTCTTTCTTTGCTTGGTACTGCATATTCATTTATTTACCTAGTCTTTGTCCTAGAAATCTGTGGTCTATATGGATTTGTCAGGAAATATGTGATGTTTGTTTGGTTTGTTGGCTGTAGGCTTTGTTGGTTGATTCTGAAGATGTTGATGCATTCATGCTTGGCAATAGGGGGTTTTGCCGCCTTCAACTGGGCAATGGAGAGGGTGCTTTAAGTGATGCCCTTCTTTGCAGGACAATGCGACCTAACTGTGCGCAGACATGTGGGCTGCAGGGCTACTCATATGTGCAACTAAAGGTGATACAGAATCACTATTTCACACGTGTTTAAATCTTGCAGCTAAACCTTCTCGATGATCCACTCAACTCTATATCTTCATTCTTAGGAGTATGAAAAGGCATGTGATGCATTTCTCGACGGTCTCAAATTGATGCCATGCTATGTTGAAATCGAGGACGCGTTGAGGTAGCCTACCTCATCCACTCTAGCTGCATGCTTTATTTGAAGTCTAGTTTGTTGTGATATATACACCATGATTCAATTAGCATGACAATGTATTACGTAGTGTGTGGGAACTGTACAGAGGCAATCAAATAAATGGACTTGTATTACCAAAAAAAATATGAGCACGATATTTTGTCTATACAGTACACGCATGATTACCGTCCTATCTTTGCATTGATTTCTGTTTACTAACATCAGTAATGTGGCTAATGTTTGTGTTTCACTTGCCTGTTTGGCCCATTTCCACAAGAATTACTGCTTGAAAGGCATTCAGATGCTTTGCTGATCGTATTATCTGTAACGTGCAGGAAAGCTCTGAGATTATTGAAAGAATCTCACGCCGGCAAGAAGAGCAGCTCAAAAGGACAGATATCGTGAACCATGTATTTTTCTCTGAAGACAGAAATTTGACTAACAAGTCAAACGTACTGAATCTCCTGAGAAGCCCTTGCTGCCTGCTGAAGAACGAGGTGGTGCTTTCTGTGTTAAATTAGACAAGGGGCTGGAACCACGAATAACCTATGATTCCCTGTTGACTGTAGGTTCATGCATACTCTGACCGTAGTACTAGAAAGTATAAACCGTTGTTGATATCTTTAACCCTGTGATTGATGTCGACTGTAATGATTTAACTGAGTATCAGTATATTAGAACATGATCATAGATCATACTCTGGTTATGTATGCATGTTTTTATTTCTTCTGAAATGATCTTCATGCTTTGTTTTCTTGGGTGGAATGGTGTGTGGTCTGCAGTTCGTTGTCCAACTGTTTGTTCAGACGTGAGTCCTTCACAGCAGTCGAACTGACCTAGGACTTTGTCACAAACAAAAATAAAAACTGGCCAAGTCGATGTAACAGTTTGCACGTTTTTTTTTAGGTTGTTTGCAGGGTTGTTGATGGGAGCTAATGTGGTGGGCTGGGGTTTGGTAGGCTGGGGTTGAGCCTTTGGGTTTTTGTATTTGTAGAGGTGGTAGCGCGTCTTTGTGTGAAAACGATCGAGATTATCATGAAATGCATATAGTTTGCTACTCTTTTTTAAAGCGATAACTTATCGATGACAATGGTGGGTTATATTTTCAAACTTCATGGGTAATTGCAATGATGGACGGACGAAACCAAGAAAACCTATGGCCGCCGCTCGCGCGTGAACTCGTGTGGATTCTGGCACGGGCATGCGACGACATGTGTGCCACCCATCCAAGGCTCCAACAGCGACGACATGTGTGCCACCCATCCAAGGCTCCAACAGCGACACATTTTTCCAAAAAAATGTCAAAGTTGCCAAGGTCCACATGGAATTTACCCTGGCAACTTGTTTGCTGCGTGGCGCCAAAGGGCAAATGCAGGCATGTTTTCCCAATAGAAAATCCGTTTATTTATTATTACAATAATATGTATAGATTTGTTTCTATGAGAAAGTTCGTCACCCTTTTATAGGCGTGATATTTTTTGGTATTCTACATGGGCACAATATAGCTAGGGTAAAGTGCCTTGAGATAGTTACAAGACGAGTAAGAGCAACTGCTCAACACAACATCTGAAGCCAGAATGATCTCGCGCGTTTTATAATACGAGTTGAGGCAAGCTTTGGCCTCGACCCAAACTCATAATCGTTTGCACCCAATATGTGTGTTGAGTGTGTGACGCTTTCCACAAGGGTACATTGCTGACAGAAATTAATTAATTAAGAACGCGCAAGATAATAGTGCAACATACCAGAGAGAAACAAAACCTGTATGACAAATCACTCGATGACTGAAGGGCAAGCAAGCACAACCCCAGAAATCACAACGAACATTAGAGTTTTCTAAAATCACAAGACACACATGCATGCTACTAAACTGTCCAGATAGTTGATTCAATTTGATACGAAGTTCCACGAGACTCTGGTGGTACAGCTTCTTCAGGCTGTACCATCTTGTTTATTAAGGTCCACCAAGCGATAGATCCTGATGCAATCTCTTGTTTCAACCAATATCATCCATGGAGAAATTTCAACCGATTGGTCCCAAATTTCATCGATAAACCTGCACATAACAAGTGCTATCAGATTAAAACACCATCCAAATCCACAGTTCTTTTTTCGGGCAAGAGGTTTGTACAGACATAGACTAGAAGTGTCTTTAAGAAATCCATTGGAGAGTTTTTTTTGACAGCTCTACCGTAGGAGAAATCCATTGGAGAGTTACCTTCCAAGCCATGGTACTCCCTGCTTATATTCAGTTGCAACCTCATAATGTTCTTTTCCCTGTATTGCCGAGCCAGCCATGTCCGGCAGGTGCGAAAGCAGTCCTGCAAAAAAAAACAAGCAACGATCTTACCGCGTCAAGAACCTACATGTATCAAGAATGGACACGGAAAACCAGTGCAAGCACATACCGACGGATGCCGTGAGCACTGGCAGAGGCGTATGTACGCGTCGGTAGACAGGCAGGGTGTACCGCCCAAGCTGTTGAGCTGTCCGATCCTGAAGGATCTTTTGCAGAGTAGAGGTGCCCTTTGCGAAAGCATTCTGCAGAAGGAAGTAAATATTATACAGGCTATGAGTTGTATATGAAATGGCCAAAGTGGAGTAAGGCTGGTGTTCTTTCTTTACATTAATACTCAAGGTAGTAGTAGCATCCAGCAGCTTTCTGCTCAGTGTCCTTTATCGAACCCAGCTTGTTAATCCGTGGCCTGTAGGTTGTCGGATCCGTCCTAAACGTGACATCAAGATGCTGCGGGAGCAGACAGGGGTTAAAATGCGCAACAAAAGATTGTCATTGAAAATGGCTGTGAAACAATCAGAGATATTCATTACTTGATTATTTCATCCTCGAAAACATAGAGTACACGTAGTCTGAGGGAGGGAAGGGAAAGGATATATCAAACTTACTGACAGAAAACGGTTCATTCCAGAAGCCAGGGATTCCGGTGCATTTGCAGTACAATCAACTGAAGGTTTTCCCTCAAATACGAGAACCTTGTCAGCAAGGTAGGCTGCCATAATGAAATCATGCTCGACGATGAAAGCCGTTTTCTTTTGGTGAAGGATAAACCTTTTTATCACCTTTGCTGCAAGAAGGCGTTGTTCTGAATCAAGATGAGCACTTGGTTCATCTATGAGGTAAATATCAGCAGGCTGCAGACGAAAAAAAGGGTAATTGGTAAAGAAGTCGATGTTTAGTGGAAGCGATCATCAAATGAAAATGGAACACGTACTGAGATATGTTACTGATAAGGGTATCCTACTGTTAAATACACATTTAACTCCTTGAGAAAATATGTATTCCTAAAATAGATACCTTAAGTTACAAACATTTATGTATTTACGCTATTAAAACTTCATGAGTGATGAGAACTGATTGAAACCTCTGCAGAAAACCACTATGCACATTTTCATGGTTGGCCATCACTGCAGGGCTACATTTTATCTTTTGTACTGTTTCCTTCGGTAACTTGTACTAATCATTGTTTAGTTTCACATTTTGCTACTTGCAAAACCTCACGACATTCTTATAAGGACTCAAAACCTCACGGATTTACATGTCAGCTCATTTTTTACTATTTTTTTTAAAAAAGTCGGTTGCCTAAGAGGAAATGACAACTTCCATTAAAAGATGAAATAGGCACCCAACTAGGCAATGATGGTAACTAAGTAATCAGATATTGACCACTATGAGCTGTCGATGCATCATACATGCATGTTTTATCAGAACAAAAAGATTTTGCTTCTAAAAGTTACATATAATTTTAAAAACCAAAATAATAGTACAGCTGGTAGTCCTGTTCCAACGGTACAAACAGGTAATTTCTTGTCGGAAACATATGGAAAAGCGTGTGCACACAGAAAAATTGATGGGTGCAACTCATAATTGAGGTGAAAAGGTACGAGTCAGGTTCTGGAATCTGGAAGATTGCAGAAGCCAGGCCCCAACATTGGGAGGTTTCATCGACCCATTTTATCGACCCATTTTTTACGAATTCAACAACATGAAAACACATGATTTGTTTACGATGTCTCAAGGTGTTAATCCTAATATACCTATGGAAAGAACTGCAGAGGGGAATATATGTAAGCCTACCTTTCCGAGACAAACACAGAGTTTGACCCTTTGCAGCTCTCCACCAGAAAGATTTTCAACCTGCCTGTCCATGAGTTCCTCAATTTTCAGTGGTTTCATGACATCAGATTTGAACTGAGCTTGTGTGCATGATCCAGGTATTTTCTTCTCTAGAAGGTCCCTCACTGTAGAGCTATATTTAGAGACCAATTCCTGACGCTTGTATGAGACAGTATATGCAGGCATACCAACTTGCTCATCACTTACTTTGTCTGGTTTCACTTCCCCTGCCTGACAAGAAAAAGAAGATACAGTTGATGAGAGTAATTAAAAAAAGTAGATCTGTATGTGTCTGCCAAGCATATTTGAGGGGAAAAGGTTATACCAGCATACGAATAAATGTTGTCTTCCCGGTACCATTCTCACCAAGCATGACAATTATCTGGGAATCATTAAATCTGCCTTCCGTTACTGAGAGCTTGAAACCACGAACTGTTTTCACCATGGGAGGATACTTATAGTGTTGGTAAGTCTGACCCTCTATGATCTGCTCAGTAGACTCGGTGACCTAAGAAGCAAAACAACATCGCCTTAGAAACAGAGCACTTAGAAAGTACAAAACTGGCGCTCACAAGAGCAAGTGTTTGGCCACAATCCTAGTCCTTACTCTAAATGTAAGTTTCTCCTCACGGAAACGCAAATTTTCTGTTGGGATAAAGCCATTTAGGAAATGGTTAATTCCGTCTCTGACTGAAGAGGGTAAAGTAACAACACCATATGCTCCTGGAGTTCCATAAAGACAACATATGTAGTCTGATAAGTAGTCAAGAATGCTAAGATCATGCTCCACAACAATTACATAGCTGCAAAAATAAAGTGAAAATTATCTCTTAGCTGCGTAATAAATAAATAAAATGTTAGAGCTGTCTTATATTTTGTGAGATGTATGCCCTCTTTACTTTTTTGGTTGTAGCAAGGAACGAATAACTTCTGCAGCTTTCAGCCTTTGTTTGACATCAAGATAGCAGGATGGCTCATCAAATATATAAACATCTGCTTCCTTCATAGCACGAGCAGCAATTGCAAATCTCTGAAGCTCACCGCCGGATAGATCTGAGACATCTCTGTCCAGAATTTGATTCAATTCAAGAATATCACATAATGTGTCCTTCACTTGTCTCTGGTCTTCCTTACTAAGATAATCCCCAACCTTCCCTTTAACAGATTTTCGAATATTATCAATATACTGAGGTTTAATAGTTGCCTGAAACCAAGCATCAGTCTGTTAGACATCATGAATAACACAGCTTAATATAAATATTACAATATACAGCTACAAAAGTACAAATAGGATAAAATGCAAAGAGTAACAATAACAAACAGTTGTTAATACCATATCCCAAAATGAACAACTAGCTAAAAGAAAATATTTGGGGTTCACTATGGAAAAAATATTAATCATGATTATCGGGTCACTCCATTTTACGGGTGTGTTGCCCAAGAAAAGAAGACTATAATGAAGACTAGAAATGGATAGGTACGAGTCAATTATCCTAAAATCGAGAACTCAGTTAGAGTCCAGACTAATAACCCACCTACCCAGATTCAAGTCTCACTTCTACCATCAGTAGCTGTTATCCCTCACATCCAAAACAGTAGATATTCTAGAACTATCAGTTACATTACCATATTTCGAATTTTATTTTAAGATCATTAATGCACAATGATTTCGAAATAAAACTATAAATAACATAGGAACGAAATCTTGGTGTTAATAAAAAAAGTAAGTTTCTGAAAATGGAAAATCGACAAGGAGAAAGTAATAATGTGGGCATAAAAGACAACACAATACAATAGCAAGTGGTATTATCTTTATAAGCTGCATTAATGAATTATAGTTGGAGTACCTTCATTTTGTCTTCCATTAGACGAGTGAAGTATTTTTGAAGTTGAGATCCACGGAAATACCTCAAAATTTCATCCGCACTTGGGGTGACCTGCAAAGGTTGTGAACAGTTCCACAATATAGAGTTATAGGCATAACAAGGGATAACAAACATAACTCACTGCCACTTACTGTGAATTTACCCAAGTTGGGTTTAAAAACCCCCGCTAATATTTGAAGTGCAGTTGATTTCCCAATACCATTTGTCCCTACTAAGCCCAAAACTTGCCCAGGTCTTGGAACAGGAAGCCTACAGAAGAAAGTTATATATGCCAGTAAGTATCAACAACAGCTCAGGTAGACAACAGTCAGCCACTACACCTACAATAGTGGGAAAAGAAAACTCCAACATAACTTAAGAACAGTACGGGGGATTGAATTAAATATCATTGACATGAGAAATAATCGTGCGGGTGCGTCCATTGTATATCTCCAGGAGACAAAGCTATCTGTTGTAACCCATGATATCGTTACTGAAGCGCTAGGCGCAGAGTTCGACGCTTACTTCTGCTTGCCGGCGGTTGATACTCGAGGGGGGGGGGGGGATCATTGTGGCTTGGACTAGCCGGGTGGTGCAGCTCGACAGAGGGTTTCCCCTGTGGGCGGTGGCTCTGGGTGGTGGCTGACTTGTGTCTATGGTCCACAAGCTGAGGCTGACAAGGTCGCCTTCCTGGAGGAACTCCGTGACGTCCGCAGGGGTCACCCTAGACCGTGGGCACTCTGCGGGGATTTTAATCTGATCTACCGCGATGAGGATAAAAACAACGGTAACCTCAACCGTAGGATGATGGGCAGATTTCGACGCTTCTTGAATGACTGCGAGCTGAAGGAGATCTACCTTCACGGACGCTGCTACACGTGGTCTAACGAGAGGGAAACACCCACCCTCGTACGGCTGGATCGGGTGTTCGTCACGGCTGCTTGTGAGGAGTTGCATAACAGCTGCATGTTGCGCTGCTTGGCGACGGTGGTGGCTGACCACTGCCCACTCCTCTTGGACTGTACCACCAAGTCCACGGGTCCGAAGTGGTTCTAATTCGAACGCTTCTGGCTACGCTTAGAGGGTTTCGAGGAGGTTGTGCGGAGCGCCTGGGATGTTGTGGAGGGGGACCCAGACCCCTTCCGGCGGCTCACCGCCAAGCTGAAGCGCACGGCGCGCAGTCTGATGAGCTGGAGGGACAAGAAGGTTGGATGTGTCAAACTGCAGCTGATGATAGCGCGGGAGGTGGTCATGAGGCTGGACGCAGCCATGGAATTTAGACGGTTGTCGCCAGACGAACGCCGACTCAGGGCTCACCTCAAACACGCTTACCTGGGCCTGGCTTCTCTGTAGCGCACCATGGCAAGGCAGCGGGCCAAGATCGCGTGGCTTAAGGAGGGGGGCGCCAACACGGCCTTCTTCCACCAGCACGCAGCTTACCGCCTCCAGAAGAACGTGATCCATAGCCTACAGTTGGGAGGCACGGTCATCTCTGACCATGCGACTATGGTTGAAGCTGCTTTCACTCACTTTGAGGGTTTGCTTGGAACCTCGGTGGGGAGGCAGCATTCCCTGGACATGGACTTCCTGGACACCCACTCGGAGGACCTCTCGGACCTGGAGGCTGGGTTCACGGAAGACGAGATCTGGGAGGTGATTCGGCGACTGCCGGTGGGCAAGGCGCCTGGACCCGACGGGTTCACGGCTCAGTTCCTCCAAAAGTGTTGGGCAGTGGTGAAAGGTTACTTCGTAGGCTGTCTTTGACAAGCTGTTCACGCTGTGCGGGCGCGGGTCCCAGGGCCTTAACTAGGCCTTGCTGATCCTGATACCCAAGCGTCTGGATGCGGCTGCGTTGGCGACTACCGGCCTATTAGCCTGAACCATATCTTCGCCAAACTGGTTGCAAAGGCGCTGGCCACTCGCTTAGTCCCTCGGATGGAGTCGCTGGTGGATCGCAACCAATGTGTGTTCATTCGCAAACGTTGTATCCATGACAACTTCATGTTGGTTCAGCAGACAGCTAGATTCCCCCACCGGGAGAAAGAGCCGTGTGTGATGCTCAAACTAGACATTGCACGCGCCTTTGACTCCGTCTCTTGGGGTTTCCTCATGGAGATCCTCCGCAAGTTAGGGTTTGGACCAAGGTTCCGCGAACTAGTGTCCATCCTCCTATCCCTACGAGTACGCGGGTGATGCTCAACGGCGAGCCAGGCCCCCCGATTTGGCACCGGCAGGGCCTGAGACAAGGTGACCCCTTGTCGCCAGCGCTGTTTGTTCTGGTGATGAACTCGCTCAACAGGATGTTGGCCAAGGCGATTGAGTTGGGGGTTCTGAGACGCTTAGCGCGGCGGGACTTAGTGACGTCGGTGTCACTTTATGCGGACGATGTGGTAATCTTCTGCCACCCAGATGAGACGGAACTGCGTGCTGTCCGCGGTATCCTGGAGCTCTTTGGGCATGCATCAGGTCTGCGTACCAACTTCGCTAAATGCTCCGTATCCCAGATCGCTTGTTCGGATGCTGAGGCTGTGGGCGCAGCTGAACTCATGGAGTGTCAGCTTGCGCCGTTCCCGGTGAGATACCTTGGCATCCCACTGTCTATCAGGAGGTTGACGGTTGCAGCGTTCCAGCCCGTGGTAGACCATCTGGCTGACAAACTACCCACCTGGAGGGCATCGATGATGCCTAGGGCGGGACGTTTGGCGCTGATCCGTTCGGTCCTCGCAGCGATCCCTCTACACCAGCTGATGGTGCTGGGCCTCCACAAAAAAGCACTAAAGTAGGTGAACAAGATCATGCGTGGATTCCTATGGGCTGGTAGGGCGGATGCCAATGGGGGACACTACCACGTCAACTGGGCGCGGGTGTGTAGGCCGCTGCGGCTGGGAGGCTTGGGTATCCCAGACCTCGCGCATACAGCCATCAGCCTCAGGATGAGGTGGATCTGGAGGATGCGTACTGATCCCCTGCGACCTTGGCGCGGGCTGGACATGCATTTCTCGAAGACGGAGCTGGATGTCTTTGCGGCCTCCACCTCCATGGTGGTCGGCAACGGGGAATCCGCCCTCTTCTGGGAGGACAGGTGGTTGGATGGCAGGTCCATCAAAGAGATGGCGCCAGAGGTATACGCTTTAGTGCCGAAACATCGGCGGAAGACACGCACGGTCCGAGAGGCGTTGGCTGAACGCACCTGGATCCCCGACATAGTTGGTGCACCGAGCGCCCTGGAACTGTGGCAATACGTTCAGCTATGGGGCCGGCTCAGGGACACCCAATTAGCGGCGGATCCGGACAGGCTGGTTTGGTGTTGGACGACGAACGAACAGTATTCGGCCGGTTCCTGCTATGACACCCTCTTCCAGGGGGCGATCATCTAAGGTTCCTGGAAGCTTAACTGGAAATCCTGGGCGCCGCCAAGGGTGAAGTTCTTTATTGACAGATGCTGGACGGGGGAGAGACTGGCACGGCGTGGCCTTCCGCATGCGCCTAGGTGCCCGCTCTGCGACCAATCTGTCGATACCATGAGCCATCTGCTCACAGGATGCTCCTTCTGCAGGACGATTTGGTTTGAGGTTATGTCGTGGATCCGATCCACCTCAGGCCCTCCCACGGTTGAGGGTGACTTCGCGGAGTGGTGCGGACCACCCCTCGCCAACTGCGCAAGGGCACTTCATCGATGATCATGCTTACGGCATGGTGTATTTGGAAACACCGGAACGCGGCGGTCTTTGACAACACGCGGCCTTCGGTGTCATCCTTGTTCAACGACATCGTGGACGAGGCGCGGCAATGGGCGGACGCGGGAGCCCGGGGTGTGCACCAGCTACTCCCCTAGATTAGTTTTTCCTTTTTTCTTGGGTCGAGTTGTGCGGCGTGTTGTGTCCGTCCTCGGACTTGTACATAAACTCTTCTTTATCTATCAATGCATCGAAACGCAAGGCTTTTGCGTTTTCACGAGAAAAAAGAAATAATCGTGTACCTGTGAAGCTTGAAGGAATTTGGTCCATAGCGATGCGTCGTCTCCTTGTCAAGACTACTTGGCAAGTTAATAATTTGGATAGCATTAAACGGGCATACCTGCATGAGCACAAGAAAAGAGAATGATATTTAGACTATTGCAGATTAAGATAGATCATACCCAGAGATAGCCCCAAAAGGAAAATGACTTATACCTTCACACAAATGGCGCACCCAATGCATAGATCCTCTGAAATTAGAGAGACTTTAGATGATGGAGTAACTTCTATGCAGTGGCGCCCTGAAAAATGTGTGTAACAAATCAAAAGGGCAAACTGAAGTGATCACGCATTAAAGTACTAGATATAGACATATAGTAGAGGATTATCACAAACTAACAATGGAAAAGATATTTGAGTGAGGAAGGTGTATTTGGTTAATGCCTTAAGGCCAATTGGAAGTAGATGTGCTGAAAAGACATCGGGGTGAAGAGAGTAGCTCCTCTCACAACTTATCTTTCTGAAAAGACGAACAGGATCCCCTTTAAATTTTCAAGAACGTTCATGGTTTCACAAGTTTAATAATCGATTGGAAACCCAACACACGTAATGTTCGACAATTGATATGGTATAGGAGACAACCTCTGTTGACCTTTTTCTGCCAGAGACGAACCCTAACGAAATTTTGAACTACCAAAGCCTGCTCCTAATCGCGCAGCTAGCAATCCAAATATGAGACGACCTTTTTCTGGCAGAGACGACGTAGTAGGATGCGGCACGCACGTACCGGTGGCGTTGACGGGGCAGCGCTTGCGGCACTGCTGGCCGCACTTGCTGGGCCGGCATCTGTCCTCCGCCACCACCGCGATCCGGCTCGACCGCCCCGACATCGTCCTCACCGGCAAGCCGCACTCCTCACCCTGTACTCGATCCGTCGGGAATGAATCCGCCCGTTCGCAGGAGAACGAGGATTCAGCGTGGTGGCGGCGGAATTTTATAGGAAACGGCGGTGTCCGCTACCGTGGGGTTCAAGTTTGGGAGACACTATATTACCCTTTTTTTTATCAGAGGGAGACACTATATTACCCGCTTGCGGAGCGAGTCGTAGCAGACTAGCAGGCCATCGCTATCATTGGCCGGCCCACGAACTGCGCCCACGCCTCCACGACTAGGCGATCTACTTTAAAAAAAATGAAAAACAAAATCTATTTTAAACCTTAAACTCTTATAAAGATCGATGAAATGAACAATAAATTTAAATCTGAGCTCACCAATCCGGATCTAAATAGAACTCTGAAGTTGTTTGGTACCTCAAGGAAAAGTCCCATTGTCTTACTGACTGGACGGGTCCACACCGGAGTTTAGACATGATGACAAACCACCGCAACACTAGGACGCTTGGGATACAGCGTCGGAGCTCGGGGTGACTAGTCCAATCATCGACGACATCTGAAGCGCATGCTAAGAGAAGATGAAGATGATTGGAAATAGGGGCAGTTTGTCCTCGATGTCGTCGATGATGTGGGCATACCTTATCGGGTACCCACCATTAACATACCAGCGTGTGGTCCGACAGAAGGCCCAAAAAACCCATGACACAACAAGAAATTGAAGCCCATAACCTGTTGTGCAACACAAGAAAAAGCCCATACAAGGATAGTCCAACATGTAACCGACTTGGAGTCATGAGACATGGCCTCCTATATAAGGACCAGGAGGAATCGACAGGAAGAGCAATTAGATGAGATGATATCACATCATAGACATCATGACAATCATGTAACTCTAATCTTCATCAATCAAGAGCACAAGCAACACGTAGAATTTTCCCTCTTGGGTCTGAAGTTGGGTAAATCATGTTCCGTGTGTTGTATTGTTTACACGCCGACGAGTCCACCAGCGCATCTTCTTCCCTAAAATCCCAAGTTCATAGCCCATGGGCATTGTCGTGGTAACCCCACGTCAATTAGCGTCATCTGTGGGAAGCTTGTGCGCTTAAGTCATGGCTTCAACTGCTCCGACCTTCAAGATCTACGACTCGGCGATGCAGGAGGAATTTATCTGCTTCAGATCCTTCACCTTCACGCCGCACTCGCCGGCCCAGCGGTGGAACTTCAGCTCCTTCCACGAGGGAATCGATATGGCGTTTGGAAACCTACGGTTCTGCGTCAACTCGCTCGGTACCCTCCACCTTCCGGATCCGACCTGTTCGCCCACGGCGGAATCGACCACTTCCTCGAATGTTGCATCGTTGCCCACGACATCCTCTGCCGGCTCCTCTGGCGAGCCGATGTCTGCCTTGACCCCGCTCTACTAATCGACTGCGGCGCTTACCATACACCGAGCGGCGCCGACCGCTCATGAGACCCCAATGATGAGTCCGACGGGTGCGAGAGTCATCTCCATGACACCTCCTCCTCGGTTTGTGGGTGCGGTTATCAAACCTGGTACCGACAACGGAGGCACAAAAGAAGAAGTCAATTGCACGGTTGTCAGCATCTCCCAAGAAGTTCGGGACAAAGCTAGGAAAGCCATATAAGATTCGACTACTATGCTTGATGGCTCGACTTAAGAGGAACTGATGGCTTACCACAAACTCATGTCCCTAAAGCATAAAACCTTGCTCAAAGTTCAACTAGAACACGAAGAGCGTAAACAATGTACAGATGTGTCAAGTACATGACGTGCAGCATTGTCTCCCATCCTGTCTTCCTCGTGCTGGTTTGACACTGCTATCGGCGGGGGTGGCGTACATAAGAGAAGGCTGCAATTGCCTCGTGTTGGGGGGATGACCCCCGGTATGCCAAAGGCATGCCAAACCGGATGGTTTGAACCATCAAGATACCGGTTTAATGTTCGTACCGGAGCATAGAGATAAGAAATTAGCTAAGTGAGGCTAAGCCGGTATCCCCAAGAGGGGTATGCCGGAACCGGATAAGAAGATACCGGGCTACCGGAAAGAAGAGCATGTCGGCAGGACTGGTCAAAGATTCTCTCCAAAGCTAAAGGACAAAGATGAGCTAAGCAAAGTACCTTTAAACGAAGGGCTGACGATAAAGAGAAGGATGACGGTCAAAGAAGCCGGAGGACGTCAGCATCCCTGATTAAAGAGGACTCCGGTGTCATCTATGATTAAAGTAGCTTTGTAAAGTAGTTTGTCTAGTCAAAGATGCCATTAGGGTTTCTTTCCCTGTAAGCCACCCTCTCCCCTATATAAGGAGAGGGGGCAGCCCTTCTCACGGGCACGCACGAAGAGAGCTAGGTTTAGAAGAACACCTGTACCGAGAAACTTGTAACCTGTTGAGATCAATAAAGAAGATGATCTAGA
This sequence comes from Lolium rigidum, assembly GCF_022539505.1. Taxonomy (NCBI): domain Eukaryota; kingdom Viridiplantae; phylum Streptophyta; class Magnoliopsida; order Poales; family Poaceae; genus Lolium; species Lolium rigidum. The sequence continues at coordinate 182,810,087 of NC_061511.1, read as the reverse complement.
GCGAGTTCTTCCTTATGTCTTTCTTCTTCAACCTCTAGCCTTGGCTAAGTTCTTGAGGAAACCATCCGGAAGTTCATCCCGTCTAATCACAAACCCTCCCCCGAATCCTCTTGCGTCCATTCGGCCCCAACTTAAGCCATCCTATGGCATCTGTCCGTTCACCACGACGACAGTTGGCGCCCACCGTGGGGCATGAAGTGGCGCTTGCTGGAGTACACATTCGGGCGGGCATCCTCGAGGTCGCCGGCGAGCGGACAGTGTCTGCGCTCGTCCAGCGCTTCTACTACGTCGACTTCATCAACGACAACGCGGGCTGCTTCGCCAACGGCGGCATCTTCCCCAAGAACGGCAGCATCATCGAGTTCGGCAACCACCGCGTCTACTTCGGCACCGTCCCCGTGCGCCAGCGCCTCTCGCCGGTGCTGGTGGCACCGGACCCGCCAAGGTGGCTCTGTGCTGGCCGCGCCGCCGGCAGCGTCGAGGTGATGATGGCCGGCGCAGCCGGCGCGGGCAAGGAGGCTGCGGATGAAGGTGCCGGTCGTGCGGCTTCAACCCGTGCGGCCAAGCCACCGCCGGAGCGCGACACCGGCGCACCGGAGCGTCTTCCGCACCACCGGCAACACCTCTCCAAGCGGCGATGAATGTGCTGGCAACGCCCATCGCGCGTAACATCGACCCGGCGGCGGCTCAGGCGGAGCTGGAGGCGCAACGCGAAGCTGCTCGCGAACGGCGCCGACATCGTCCGGCGCAGCGCGAGCTGAACCTAACCTTACGTGAGTACAACGCTGCCCATGGTTTTGCTTCGTTAGCGCTCATGCTGCTAGGATACCGGAGAACCGGCTTAAGGCTCGCAATCTAGATCGGGATTTGCGTAAGGAAGTTCTTACCGGCAAGAGTACCTCCGCATCCGCTAGTATCGTAGAGAAACCTAAATACGAGTATCCCGGATAAAACCATAAAAGCTGCTAAGGCTGCGGTAGATCCGTGTGACTCGCTTACCGGAGATGCTTTGGCAAAACAACAAGAGCGTGTTAGAGAGCCGCTAGACACTATCGAGCAGCGAACGCCGAGCAGCCGGCTAAGCTCGAACAAGGCCGTGGCCTCAAAATCCGCGCGTTCAACAAAGAATGCCGGAAGTAAGTCCCATGGGCAGGCCTCGTCCCCCATCCGGACGTAAGAAGAGAAAAAGAGGTGAACGCACGGCGAGATGACTGTGTACGATCCGGTCCTTGCCGGTAAACAACAAGCCGGGCAACACGATGCCGGTAGGAAAAGCCAAGGGGCAGATCGAGGCTACGCCAAAGGAGGCTATGCCGGAAACAATCATGCCGGTAGACACGAAACCGGGCAAAACTATCCGGCTTCAAGGGCATCGTATGATGATGAGGAAGTGCCTCCACCAAGGTACCGGCAGGCAAGGGCCGCGGTACCGGAACGTTACGATGAAGCTGATTCAACAAGACTCACCGCTTACCGGAATCCTTTGGGAGAGCGGTTGGGAGAAAGAAACTTACCGGAACGGGATGCGAGGCACCGTCTGGACAGAGTGTACCTGTCTGAAATGATTGAGGCAGAGGGTCCTCCGGGTCCGAAGTGCTTTGGCCCAAGGATCATGAAAGAGCAACCACCGGTTCGCAACTTTCAGTTGCCCCGTGACACTAAAACATACGATGGCACCACTAAGCCGGAAGACTGGCTCGCGGATTATGTGACCGCGGTATACGTCGCTGGTGGCGGAGGTTGTATAGCCGGAGGAGGAAACCGGCGTTGGGCCATAAGAATCGTGCCAACGTTCCTGGTAGGACCGGCAAGAATCTGGTTGAACAACTTGCCAGAAGGAAGCATAAATGGCTGGTTGGACTTTGAGGAAGCTTTTGTGAGCAACTTCAGCAGCACCTACCGAAGGCCGAACAGGCCTCAGCAGCTCGCTTTGTGCGTGCAGCGCCCGCAAGAAACAGACCGGGATTACCTGACCCGGTGGAACTCCACTAGAAACTCTTGTGAAGGAGTGATAGAAGCACAGTGCCATTGCTTGGTTTAGCCAAGGATGCCGGCGAGGTTCGCCTTTGTGGCAAAGGCTGCAGAGGAACATGCCAACAACGTTGGCGGAAATGATGCGTGTGGCGGAAAACTATGCGTTGGGAGACCCAATGCAACCGGCGATACAAGCTGAGCCGGAACAATCAAACCCGCCTCAGCAGCAATACCGGGATAACCGGAACAACAAAAGAAGGGAAGATTTCCCGGATCGAAGGTATGGCTCGCAGCAAGTTGCTGCTGTACAAGAAAACTCGGATGCCAGCGGCAGCCAGAGGCAAAGAACCGGATCGCAGCCATGGGCAGGTCCTAAGAAACAATGGGTCGAAAAGAAACCCTGGGGCCAGAAAAAGAACTGGCAAGAACCCGCAAAATACACCATGGAAGCCGCCATGGATCAGCCTTGCCGGTGGCACACGCCGAATCCGGCTCATCCGTCAAACCACTTGACAAAGGATTGCACCTGGACCAAGTACTTGATGCAAAAGGGAGCGGTAAAAGATATCCAAGGACAAGGGGGCAATGCAATGATGCCACCACCACAAGATATGCCGCGTCACCAACAACTACCACCACCACCACCGCTTACCGGGGCAAATGCTTTACCGGTACAGCCTCAGCCAAACAGCAACAGCAGCGATCGACGCAAGTCAATCGGGTGGGAGAGGGCCACGGCCAACCGCCTCCACCGGCACCTTTGGGCCGGAATGTTTATGAAGATCCAGATGTGTGCTGTGTCGTGTTCGTCACCGAGCCGACGGACAAGCAAAGCCTGCGCCGCCGTTCCATGGAAGTGAACGCGGTGATGCCGGCAGTGCCAAAATACATGCTGTGGTCGGATCAGGAACTCACATGGTCATACCGGGACCACCCCAAAATTATGCAGAATCCGGGTGGCTACGCTCTCGTGGTGGACCCAATCATGAAGGGGCCAACGACTCGCGTCAAGTTCAGCAAGGTGCTGATAGACAATGGGAGCAGCATAAACATAATGTACCGGCACACCATGCATACGCTGGGCATAACAGAGAACATGCTTCAGCCAACTCATACGATGTTCCACGGGATCGTTCCGGGTTTGTCCTGCGCACCGGTTGGAAAAGTCCGGGTGGATGTGTCGTTTGGAGGACGTGACAATTGCCGGGTTGAAAACCTTGAGTTCGAAGTGGTGGACTTAGATAGTCCGTACCATGCATTGCTGGGGAGGCCGGCATTGGCAGCCTTCATGTCCTCGACCCACACGGCGTATCTCAAGATGAAGATGTCGGCGCCTCGTGGACCCTTGACTGTGGTGGGGAACTACAAAGTCTCACTGGAAACAGCATCTGCCGGTCGAACCTAGCGGAATCGCTGGTGATCGCGGAGGAAAAAAGGAGGATGCAAACCGCAGTTGCGCTGGCTCGATCTTCACAATTGAGCTTAGCGGCAATGAGTGCAAGTCTGAGCGCTCCAGCGTTCAAGCCGACAAAGGAAACAAAGGACATAGTGCTGGACCCGGCTTTCCCTGAGCGTACCGTTCGTATCGGTGCCGGTCTCAGTGAGGCATAGGAAAGAGCGCTCATCAGCTTCCTCCGTGAGAATCGGAATATCTTTGCCTGGTCTACTGATGACTTGGTAGGAGTTCCGAGGGAGCTGGCTGAGCACTCTCTCAACGTCCGGAAGGATGCCAAGCCGGTGCGTCAACCACTGCGCCGGTTCGCTGAAGATAGGAGGAAGATTATTGGAGAAGAAGTAATGAAGCTGTTAGTTGCCGGTTTCATTGTGGAAGTCACGCATACTGAGTGGCTGGCCAATCCGGTGATGGTCGAAAAGAAGAAAGATGAGAACCTGGAGGCAAAAGCTCCAAAGGTGTGGCGCATGTGCATCGACTACACCAACCTCAACAAGGCTTGCCCAAGAGATCCTTTTCCTGAACCACGGTTCGATCAAGTGATCGATTCCACTGTCGGGTGTGAGTTGTTGTCTTTCCTGGATGCTTATTCCGGTTTCCACCAAATCCCCTTGAAAAAGGAAGATCAAATAAAAACTGTGTTCATTACCCCGCACGGGGCTTATTGCTATATCAATATGCCTTTTGGTTTGCGCAACGCTGGTGCAACGTACCAGCGTCGTATGCAAAAATGCTTGTTTGATCAAATTGGAAAGAATGTGCAGGTGTATGTGGATGACATTGTGGTAAAAACTAAGATAAAAGATACCCTAATTGACGATATCCGGCAAACGTTTGATAATTTAAGAAGGTTCCGGATGAAACTCAATCCGGCAAAATGTACCTTCGGTGTCCCTGCCGGCAAGCTGCTGGGTTTCCTCGTCTCAAGTCGGGGCATTGAGGTCAATCCGGTGAAGATCCGGGCAATTGAGAGAATGATGATACCGCAAGATCTTAAGGACGTGCAAAAGTTTACCGGAAGCTTAGCATCGCTAAGCCGGTTCATAAGCAAGTTAGGAGAAAAGGCCTTGCCGCTTTATGCTTTGATGAAAAAATCCGATAAGTTCGTCTGGACCCCTCAGGCAGACGCGGCGTTTAAAGAACTGAAAACAATGCTAGCCACCGCGCCGATATTGGCTTCGCCGTTGGAGAGCCCATGTTGCTATACATAGCAGCAACCAACCGGGTCGTGAGTGTTGTTGTGGTGGTAGAAAGAGAAGAGGAAGGAAAAACCGTCCAGAGGCCGGTATACTACCTGAGCGAGGTGCTCTCCCTCTCAAAACAAAACTACCCGCACTTCCAGAAAATGACCTATGGCGTGTTCATGGCCGCCACAAAGCTCAAACACTACTTTGAGGAACATCCTATGAAGGTGGTGAGTGAAGCACCCATCTCCGATATCATGTGCAACAAAGATGCTAGCGGCAGGATCGCAAAATGGGTAATACAGATATCACCGTATGTACCGGTGTACGAAAGAAGAGACGCCATCAAATCGCAAGCTTTAGCTGATTTCTTGGTTGATTGGGCGGAAATGCAGTACAAGCCCCCGGATCAAAGAATGGAATACTGGAAGATGCACTTTGACGGGTCCAAGCTCAAAGAGGGTCTAGGTGCCGGTGTGGTGCTAACCTCGCCGAAGGGAGATCATCTCCGGTATGTTTTACAAGTACATTTCAGGGCATCGAACAATGTCGCTGAATACGAGGCTTTGATCCATGGGCTTAAGGTAGCAAAAGAAATCGGTGCACACCGGATCATTTGCTATGGAGACTCGGATCTTGTGGTACAACAATGTTCCGGAGATTGGGACGCAAAAGATGCCAACATGGCCTCGTACCGGTTTCACGTGCAAAAGATTGCCGGTTTCTTCGAAGGGTGTGAGTTTCACCATGTACCGCGTGCGGAAAATGAAGCTGCGGATGCTTTGTCCAAGTTGGGCTCGTCCAGGCAAGAAATTCCTCCCGGAATAGCCTTGGCACACCTAAGGGTACCATCAATCAAGCCGAGTCCGGAGTCGGAGTCAATTTTTGTGCCGGAGTCACAAATTGTACCAATGGATATCGACGAAGGAAACCCGGGGACTGTTCCGGTAAACTCGGGGATTGTTCCGGTAAGATCGGCGACTGCTGCGCCGGTACCGGAAGAAGCAATGCTGGTAAGCGACATGGACATAGACGTACCGGTGTTCCTAGTTCGGGAGACACCATCATGGGTTAAACCTATTAAGGAATTCCTGGTCAACGGCACCTTGCCGGTTGACGAAAATGAGTCAAGAAGGATCCAAAGGAGGTCCAAAGCTTACACCATAGTTAATGGCGAGATGTACAAGCGAAGCGTTACCGGTGTCCTCCAAAGATGTGTGGAACCGGAAGAAGGAAAAGAAATGCTCGAGGAGATTCACCGAGGAGAGTGTGGGCATCACGCTTCGTCAAGGGCGCTGGTGGCAAAAGTGTTCCGACATGGGTTCTATTGGCCAACGGCCTTGGAGAACGCAGAGGATCTGGTAAGAAAATGCAATGGGCGCCAGAGGTACGCCAAGCAAAATCATACCCCAGCCTCCGGCTTAAAGACAATACCGTTAACTTGGCCGTTTGCCGTTTGGTGCCTAGACATGGTTGGCCCATTCAAAACAGCAAGGGGAAACATGACCCACATCTTGGTTATGGTGGACAAATTCACCAAATGGCTAGAGGTGAAACCCATTGCAAAGTGTGATGGGCGCACATCGGTCAAGTTCTTAAAAGATGTCATTTTGCGGTATGGATACCCACATAGCATTATCACTGACAATGGCACAAACTTTGCTCAAGGTGAGTTCAAAAGATTTTGTGAGGAAAACAACATCCGGTTGGATTTGTGCTCAGTCGCACATCCACAAGGCAATGGCCAAGTTGAAAGGACAAACGCTTTGGTACTTTCCGGTATCAAACCAAGACTCATCGATGCGGTGGAAAAATCGCCGGGATGTTGGCTCGATGAGCTGCCATCAGTGCTGTGTAGTATAAGAACAACTCCAAACCGGTCTACCGGATACACTCCATTTTTCATGGTTTATGGAGCAGAAGCGGTCATACCAACCGACATTCTTCATGATTCACCAAGGGTGCAACTCTATACCGAAGAAGAGGTAAAGGAGGCTCGAGAAAACGATGTGGACTTGCTAGAAGAAGCAAGAGAGCTAGCCTTGGCAAGAACAGCCATTTACCAGCAAAACCTCAGACGCTATCACAGCCGGAAGGTTAACCCGAGGGTGTTCCGAGAAGGAGACCTAGTGCTACGCCTGGTGCAGCGCACTGAAGGCCGGCACAAGCTTTCCCCGCCGTGGGAAGGGCCTTTCATTGTGAGCAAGGCTCTCCACAATGATGCCTACTACCTGATTGATGCACAGGAATGGAAGAAAGGAAAGGCGGACAGGTCCGGAGAGGAGACCAAGCGTCCATGGAATGTAGCTTTGTTGCGTCCTTTCTACTCTTGAAAGTTGTGGTGTAAGAAGTTCCTTTTTGTACCTTATTTGCTATGAATAAAAGATGTCGGAACCTCGAATGAATCTCGGGGACTACCCCACTAAAGTTGCATGTAACTTGTCTATTTTTTCAGTTTACCGGTTGCTTATTGAACGTTTTTTCTTTCCGGCTTAGTAGTGTGCTAAACCCTACCGGAGTCTTCGACTCTGCTGCTGTCCGCAACCCGGCTTCATGGCAAGCAAGATAAACCGGTAGGGGATAAGCACATGAACTGCGAAGAGGGAGAGCGGGAAAGAACAATCCGGAAAAGTTTAACTAACCCCGGTTATACCGGTTTTTGCAAAAATTTCGAGTTATTTCTAAGTTCAAGAAAGTGCTTGCTTGGTAAAAGAACTTTGTGCTCATACGCCAAAAACGCCCGGAGAAGGTAGGCAGAGCCAAAGCAAAAGAGCCAAGTGTGCATCGAATTGGATACGGAAACAATTTCGGAATCATTGCAGTGCAAGACCAAAATCAAAACGATAAGCAAAATGCTAAGTAGCAAACCAACATAACTTAATAAGTTACCGGTGTGCAAGGCACCGGCATAAATTGTAGCACCACAAACCACAGGCATAAGTATTATCTTACATCATAGACCCCGGCATACCGGGGTAGAATTTAATGGGCATTGTTTCCAAGTCAAGCAGGATAAGCATATCACAAGTGGCTTTCAAGCAACAGGGGCGTCGGAGGGAGCATCATTGGCATCAGAACAACCTGGAGGCGCGTCGCCAGCTCCGGCCTCATCAGCGTCTTCGTCCTCCTCCTCGTCGCTCAGATAGTCCTTGACGCCTACAGGAGGGGGGACGAAGGTGCGCATCTCGGCGTACTCCGTGATGCGGTACGCACGATCCTGCCGCTTAGCGGCGAGGACCGGGTCCAGATCGGTTTTAGCCCCTTCGCGCACGCCGGTGAAGACGTCCAGGTCCAGCTCCGGGTACCAGGAGCAGGCAACGCGAAGCGCTAAGTCTGCTCCGGCACGGGCAGCAGAGCACTGCCACTCCCGGATCCTTCTACCGGCACCTTTCAGGCGGTCGCTGATGAGGGAGAAGGTGTCGGGCACTTCTTCTCCAGGCCAAAGGGTCCGGAAGAGCTGCGTGGCCACGTCAGGGATATCAGAGAGGTTCCGGTCTATGGCGCGCATATGGGAAACCCGCGCGTTAAGCGCAACCAAATGGTCATAGGGGTCCCAAGGTGCGTCCAGATTCTTGTATGCCTGGGCAACCCGGCGCTCTCCAACCCTCTTCACGGCGAACGCCTGGGAGTCCGGGAACAGCCCTGTAAAGTGAAGGAAAGAAGTTAAGCAAATGTTGCCGGAAGAGATAAGCTTATAAGCAGAAGCTGCATAATAGAAAAGAAACTCACGAAGGGCAAGCGCGTCAGTCTGCGTAACCAGAAGATCGTACTCCTTCTGCTCCGCTTCTAGCCGCGCGGCCTTGTCCTCGGCTGTCTTCCGCGCCTTGGCGGCCTCCTCCAGCTCAGCCTGCAACACCACATTGGCATTGCCGGCGTCCTCCAGCGCCTCATGAAGCTTGGCCTCGGCAGCAGACTCAGCAGCTTGCAGCGCCTTAGCGTGATCAAGACCAAGCTGGATATACTGACGCTTAAGCTCCCCGTAGCGGGTCTCCTGGGCGCTCAGCTCCTCCTTGTGCTGCCGGATAAGTTGGTCCTTTTTCTCTGAAACCCGAGAAGAAAGTGTTAGCAAGTTGTACTGATATAATGTAGAAAAAGCAAGTTAACTGGAAATCAGGAAGCCGTACCTTCGGCGGCGGCGAGCTGCGTCTTGAGGGCCTCAATAGAAGCCTCCGGGATAGCTGTTGAGACAAAAAATCATGAGTGGTAAGTATTGAGACAAAGAAAGCTTTCCGGTGAAAAGATACCGGAGGCGCAGAAGTTTACCTTGGCACTTGCCGTGTGCCTCAGCGAGGTCCCGGTGCTCCCAAAGGAGCTCCTCGAAGAGGGTCTTCCGGGCGTCAGCCGTGGTCTGCTCAAGGGAATGGTGTTAGCTAAAAGAAAAGATCTTAACCCGAAACTCGGGGACTGGCTATGCCGGTTTCGCGCGTTTCTAGTTGAGTTTCGCGCTAAGACCAAAGATCTTAACCCGAAACTCGGGGACTGGCTATGCCGGTTTCGTCTGTTTCTGGTTAAGTTTCGCGCTAAGAGCTACACTCTCAACACGAAACTCGGGGACTGGGAGGATAGACAAGATCCGGAAAGAAAGAAACCGGCATAAACACAAACTTACAACAAGTTGGCAAAACTCACCATCAGATTGTTCGTGGCATCGAACCACGCGCTGTCCAGCTCCTTGACGGCCCGACGAAGCTGCATGAAGTGCTCCTCCGAGCTCCGCTCACCAACGGGGTCAGGCGCCGGTAGCCGGTCCTTGCCCAGGCCGCGGGTCGCCTTGGACATATCCGCGGCGTTCCACTTTTCAGCATAAGGCAGCAAGTGCCCCAGCTCCCGGCCTTCACGTTGAAACGAAGTGATCCGGCCAAGAAGGCCAGTGGCCTTTTCACCGGCTGCGCTAGCGGCGCAGGAAACGTGCAGCACCAAGGGCTGCTGGCCGCCGGAGGAAGCGCTAGGAGCCGTCGCCTTTCCCTTGGTGAGCGCCAAGGTGTTGGGCGCTGGCGCCGTGGAAGTGGTGCCGGCTGGCTCGGTGTGCGGAGCTTCCGGCGGTGGCGTTGGCGTTGCCTTGGGAGGAGGAGGAGCGTCAGGTGCGTCGCCCGGGTTGGAGCTTGCCGGCACGGAAGTTTCCGGCGCGGCTTTGGAGGGGGAGGACTTCTTGGTCTTCTTCTTTTTCTTCTCTAGGACGGGAGGAACCAGAGGTTCCGCCCGCTCGGCAGTTTCTTCTCCGGCACCGATGTCGCTGGCACCGGTGTTTTGGTTCTCGAGAGGGGAAGCAGGATCCTCCTCTGCACGGTGATCTGGCGGTGTAGGGGCCGCGCGCCCCGAACTTGCGGTGCCTCCCAAAGGGGAGGCGGAGGTGTTGCCAGCACCAGATGGTGCCGGGCTCGAATGAGGAGGAGGAGTTGAAGTCTTGGCAGCTCCGGCAGAGCCAAGCTTGAGCGCGGGGCTGAAAGAGAAAAAAGAAGGGATTGGAAAAGAGCAACCGGAAACGAACTTGGTAAAAACAAAACAAGTAGAGAAACGAGGCCTTACCCAGAAGAGGTCGGCATCTGCCTGCTCTTGTAGCGCCTCACGCCGGTGATCTTCCCCGCTACCGGTTCAGTCCGGAAGCGTTTGGCGAGAGGGGCTTGGCTTGACCCGGCATCCGTCGCCGGGGTCTTGTTCTTCTTGCCCCCAGCGGTGAGTTTGTCCAGGAACTCCTGGCCAACCTCGGCCTGCAGCGGGGCGGTGTGCTCATGAACCTGTGGGTTGATGTTGGCTGAGGGAAGATCTACACAAGAACAAGAAGAGCTACCTCAAGCAAGGTCAGGTCGTCAGACGAACCGGCAGGTTCCGGCGGAGACTTGCCGAGGCGCGAGGCTGGGGTCCTGCCCATCTTCAGATCCCGCCAATGAATGACGGGGTCGGGGTCAAACTTGTCTAAACCGCGTTTCTGGCAAGGGCCTCGCCGGTCAGACTCGATGCCGGGGAAACGGTCCTTGGCCTGAAAGAACAAAAGAGAAAAAGGGGTTAATCACAGTGCAAAAGTTACCGGTAAGCCGACCCGAGTTGCGTAACTTCTTACTTCTTGGGTCGGGGGGTTAGTGGAACTGAGAGGCCGAAGGCCCCATTCCCAGTCTTCCGGCATGGCAGTCTGGCAGATCTGCCTAGCCTTGAGGACAACGTCCTTCTTGCTAAGAGGGATTCCGGTGATCTTCGTAGGATCATCGGGACCGTACATCTCGCTCATCTTGTGCATGCGGCGCTTGAGCGGAAGTACCCGGCGCGAGATAAAGGCGCGGATAATATCGTCTGAGCAGATGTCGGTATCCTTCATCAGCTGTTTCATGAAGCGTATGATCCGGTTGGTCTCGATGTGAGATTCCTTCGGATTGTAGCTCCAGTTGGCCCTCGTGGGTGGCGCCGGGTTGAAAGGCGGTAGGCCGATAAGGTCTGCGGCGCCCGTGTTTTTCACATAGAAGAAGGTCCCTTGCCATAGCCGGCATGACTCGAGACCGGAGAACTTGAAAAAAGGGCTCCCTTGACGGGAGCCGATGATGCAAGACCCGCATTGTACGGGGGGTTTGGGTTTAGGAATATCCTTGCCCTGAGCGGAATTGATCCGAAGAGCAAAGAAGCGGGAAAACGTCTCGCGAGTGGGACGAATGCCGATATAAGCCTCCATGAAGGTGGCGTAGCAAGAGAGGTAGAAAACGGCATTGCCGGGAAGATGGTGAGGCTGGAGTTCGTAAAAGTCGAGGAATCTCCGGAAGAAATCGGAGACAGGAAGGCCGAAGTCGCGCTCAAAGTGAGCGAGAAAGACAACTCGTTCACCGGGTTCGGGCACCGGTACGATCTCGTCGCGAGGAAGCCGGCAGGCTACTCCTTCCGGAATCCTCCTGGACCGGTAAAGCCAGTCGATCTCGTACTTGGTAACGTTGGAGCCCATCCAGGCCCCGCGGGTGATGCCGGAGGAATCCGTGCCGGAACCCTCGCTAGAACTACCGGATTCATGGTTGCTACCGGAGTCAGTGTTCATCTGGGCAAGATCGGCGGATAATCCGTCGGAGGATTTGCTACGCCGGCTAGCGCGGGAAGAGGCAGAAGAAGAAGTAGAGGAAGATTTCCCGCTAGACATGAAATTTGGTGAAGAGAAACAAGAATCCCACGGTCTACCCCCGCGCGAAGATCTACGAAAGAAAGAAAAAGCAAGAAAAAGAAGAAGTAAATATACTACCAACTCGAGATCTGAAAGGCGAGCAAGGGAGGGCTAAACGAAGATTAAGCCTAACCTGAGGTGGCGCGGTCGCAGAGGAAAAGGTTCGCCGGTGGATTGGCGAGCTTGCCGTTGGCGAGGAAGTCCGTCGGCGGCGAGGTGGAAAGGAGCTTGAGGAAGCGCCAATGCCGCGACCGCTGAAGGAGCGCCGCAGAGCCTCTTCACGCGGAGAAGTTCGGCGAGGTCCGGCGCAGCACTAGCGAAGGTTCGCCGGGCGGCGGTCTCGAACGACGAGCGGAGCGGCGGAGACGAAGAGAGCGAGGCACTGTGCGCGAAGAAGTGGGGAATGCGAGAAGAGGAAGAAGAAGGGGCAGTTTCGCCTTATAAGGCAAGAGAGAGAAGTGGGCCGAAAACCGCTGGGCCTTGGTGGTTTGGATCGTGGGCCGCAACGGTTCGCTCCCCGGGCCGCCACGTGGCGTGGTGATACACGCGTGAAAATAGAAGGCCATAGGGAAGTCCGCACGGATCCAGAACGGAGGCCAGGATTTGCTGCGAGGCAGTTAATATGCGCGCGGGAGTCGAAGGGAAGTGACCCCTGACACTGACGCGTCAATCACAGTGCGCATGTCACTGACAGGCGCGGGACCCGAAATATTCTCGACTTCACCGAGGAAGTGTTTAATGACTAAGATTCCGGGGGATGTGATACCGGAGAATGCCTTGCAAGGAGAGATAAAGAAAATCCGGGCAAAGATGCCGGATCCAAGCCCAGTGCCGGATAGATTAAACCGGTATCCTAAGGTAAAAGAACCTGGCATGGTCTGTCGGATGGGATCCGCCAGACTATACCAGCTTCGGGGACTAATGTTGGGGGGATGACCCCCGGTATGCCAAAGGCATGCCAAACCGGATGGTTTGAGCCATCAAGATACCGGTTTAATGTTCGTACCGGAGCATAGAGATAAGAAATTAGCTAAGTGAGGCTAAGCCGGTATCCCCAAGAGGGGTATGCCAGAACCGGATAAGAAGATACCGGGCTACCGGAAGGAAGAGCATGTCGGCAGGACTGGTCAAAGATTCTCTCCAGTAGCTAGAGGACAAAGATGAGCTAAGCAAAGTAGCTTTAAACGAAGGGCCGACGATAAAGAGAAGGATGACGGTCAAAGAAGCCGGAGGACGTCAAGCATCCCCGATTAAAGAGGACTCCGGTGTCATCTATGATTAAAGTAGCTTTGTAAAGTAGTTTGTCTAGTCAAAGATGCCATTAGGGTTTCTTGCCCTCGTAAGCCACCCTCTCCCCTATATAAGGAGAGGGGGCAGCCCTTCTCACGGGCACGCACGAAGAGAGCTAGGTTTAGAAGAACACCTGTACCGAGAAACTTGTAACCTGTTGAGATCAATAAAGAAGATGATCTAGAGCGAGTTCTTCCTTATGTCTTTCTTCTTCAACCTCTAGCCTTGGCTAAGTTCTTGAGGAAACCATCCGGAAGTTCATCCCGTCTAATCACAAACCCTCCCCCGAATCCTCTTGCGTCCATTCGGCCCCAACTTAAGCCATCCTATGGCATCTGTCTGTTCACCACGACGACATACATGACGTGCAGCATTGTCTCCCATCCTGTCTTCCTCGTGCTGGTTTGACACTGCTATCGGCGGGGGTGGCGTACATAAGAGAAGGCTGCAATTGCCTCGTGTGTGCGAAGGTGATAGACACGAGATATCCATAAGCCTCGAGTCAGCATTTACATAGGACACATTAGGCAACCTTGTGGCTAAGACACGGAAGGTGTTTCCTTCGCCGCAACAACATACCTACTGTCCAACCAATGTCTGGACAACAACCCTAGAGACATGGTTCATCGAGAAGCTATCGTAGGCTTATGCCTGGTAGGAGCGGTGCTCAACTCAGATGGTGGGTGAGGCGGAGAAAAAGAATCGAACCGCACTAACCCAGACACTCACCTCGAAGAGGTAACGATTCTCCACGATGTTGCAGCTTGTGGCGGGAACCTGGGAGCAAAGGTCGTGTTGGCATGACGCCCGTAATGATATCACCAAGAGTAAGGTTGACAAAGCATGTGCAAGATGCGCCGCTCGTGACTCATCCGAATTTGATGAAGATGACAAGCTATGTGGCGCAATTTGCTTCAGTCTCCGTGTGCGTCGAGCCACAATGCACTACAAACAACTCGTCGGTCCATAACGATTTTATTTCGTCGACGAATGTGCAAAAACCGTCACGGAGACGTGATCTTGACGGTTTGGAATACCGTGGCGAACCTCGTGTCACAGATGGCCCGGCTGACGGTTAGGCATGTCCGTCATTGATCCATGATGGCTAGGACCAAGCCCAAAGCCCAGCTGGCCCGGTGTGTTGTGGCGGAGTTACTCCTTGTCGGGGCGGTCCCCGTGTAGCCGACTGATGTGTCAAACGTGTCAGACCAATAATTGCACCATTATTACGGTCGCGTGATAGCGTTTTGTCGCCTAGCATATTCTCAGCGATGTCGTGGCTTGCTCCGCAGAGGACATGTGGCACCTTCCCTTGGAAACACGTGGCGACATCTGCTCTGATATAAACTAACATCGTTGCGACAAATGTGCCACTAGATTCATGACACATGTCCACACGTGGCGACATACATCTAGTGGGCCCGTCCGATGATCGGCCTTGAGGCCCGTTAGTTGATGGAGGGCCTGTTAGTTGATGGGCCTTGAGGCCCGTTGGTTGATGGGCGTTGATACATGTTGGTTGATGGGCCTTGGAGGCCTGTTAGTTAATGGCCTTTAGGCCCGTTAGTTGATGGGACTTTAGGCCCGTTAGTTGATGGGCCTTGAGCCTCATTAGTTGATGTGCCTTGAGGCCCATTAGTTGATGGGCCTTGAGGCCCGTTAATTGACGGTCCTTTAGGCCCGTTAGTTAATAGGCCTTGAGGCCCGTTAGTTGATGACCCTTGAGGCATGTTAGTTGATGGTCCTTGAGGCCCGTTAGTTGACGGGCTTTGTATTTCATTGCATGATCGCCTTGAGGCCCGTTAAATTATGGGTCGTGAAGCCCGTCAGACGATGGGCCATAGGCCCGTTGGTTGGCGGGTGAAAGAGCAAGATCTCGCCATCAGTGTTTTGTGTGTTTGATAACAACACTCGAATATATTTTACCGTGTGCATAGTTGTCTTGAAAGATTTGCAGGTGCACGGTGTCCTCGCTGAACACCTCAGGATCGGAAGACTCAAGAGTAGTTGATAGGTTTTCTGGTTTTGTGTGTGTGTCGCGAGGCGACGTGGTTGGAGAGGAAAGAAAACAAAACTGGTCCGGAGGAGAGACCAAGAGGCGCCACGAGGCAGCCACACCTGGCCTAGGCGCGGTGCCTAGGGGTGGTGTGGGCCCCTCGGGCACCCACAGACCTCGCCCTTCCACCTATTTATTCACATGTTCGAGAAAAACCTAAATACCCGAGCCTCCAGCCACGAAAAGTTCCGACGCGGCCGCCATCGCCGACCCTAGCTTGGGAGGGTTCTGAAGCTCTTCCCGGCACCCTGCCGGAGAGGGATATATACCATCACCGGAGGCCTCTACATCTCCATGCCCGCCTCCAAAGTGATGCGTGAGTAGTTCATCTCTGGACTACGGGTTGATAGCAGTAGCTAGATGGATGTCTTCTCCAATTATGCTTCATGTTTAGATCTTGTGAGCTGCCTATCATGATCAAGATCATCTTTATGTAATGCTACATGTTGTGTTTGCTAGGATCCGATGAATATTGAATACTATGGTTGAGATTGATTATATACTTGTCATATGTTATTTGTGATCTTGCATGCTCTCCGTTGCTTTTAGATGCTCTGGCCAAGTATGTGCTTGTGACTCCAAGAGGGAGTATTTATGCTCGATAGTGGGTTTGTGCCTCTAGTAATCTGTAAGAGTGACAATAACTTCTAAGGTTGTAGATGTGTTGTTGCTACTAGGGAGAAAACAACAATGCTTTGTCTTAGGATAATTCTATTGTTTACTTTACACACATTACTTAATGCGATAATCTATTGCTTGCAACTTAATACTGAAAGGGATGCGGACGCTAACCGGAAGGTGGATTATTAGTCATAGACGCAGTTGGATTACGGTCTAGTTATGTTGTAATGCCCAAATGAATCTGATAGTAATCATCTTGTCATGTATGGTCTTTATTCTGTCAATTGCCCAGCTGTAATTTGTTCACCTAGCATGTTACTTATCTTTATGGAGAGACACCTCTAGTGAACTGTGGACCCCGGTCCTTTCTTTTACACTGATAAAATTATCTACTGCAAACACATGTTCTGTTTGCTTACCGCAAACACTGTTCTCTTTAATTCCACTGCAGACAAACATCTATTTCCACACTATACGGTTAATCCTTTGTTTTCAGCGAAACCGGTGAGATTGACAACCTCACTGTAAGTTGGGGCAAAGTATTTTGGTTGTGTTGTGTGTAGGCTCCATGTTGTTGCTAACACCGGTAGTGCGCCCTGCCAAAAGTCAGCTAGCAACACCTTCAGAAGTGATTTCTTTCTCCTACTGGTCGATTAAACCTTGGTTTCTTACTGAGAGAAAACTTGCTAATGTGCTCATCATACCTTCCTCTTGGGGTTTCCCAATGGTGTGCACTGCACTCATCAAGCTACTTTTCTGGCGCCGTTGCCGGGGAGAAAGAGGATTTCTGCAAGGGGAGTCTCTCATATCCAATCTCTTTACTTTGTTATCTTTTGCTTAGTTTATTTTACTTTGTCTTGTTTGCTTCTTTATATCAAAAACACAAAAAAATTAGTTTATATTATAGGTTTTATTTCTGTTGCTCTGTATTAATCTTGCTAAAATAGGTACTCCTGAACACACTAAGTTGCGTGAATTTACTAGCACAAACAACAGTGATTTTATTGTACACCTATTGCTCAACCTGCTCCTGAAGCAGCTTTCTATGGAATTAAACCTGCTTTGTTAAATCTTGTTATGAAAGAGCAATTTTCTGGTGTTAGTACTGATGATGCTGCTTCTCACCTTAATAATTTTGTTGAACTTTGTGAGATGCAAAAGTATAAGGATATGGATGGTGACATTATTAAACTGAAATTGTTTCCTTTCTCTTTGAGAGGGAGAACTAAAGATTGGTTGCTATCTTCGCCTACAAATAGTATTGGTTCTTGGGTTAAATGCAAAGATGCTTTCATTGGAAAATATTATCCTCATGCTAAGATTATATCTTTGAGAAGTGACATAATGAAATTTGGACAATTTGATAATGAACATGTTGCTCATGCTTGAGAAAGAATGAAATCTTTAGTAAAGAATTGTCCCACTCATGGACTGACTACTTGGATGATCATCCAAACTTTTTATGCAGGACTGAATTTTTCTTCAAGAAACCATTTGGATTAATCTACTAGAGGTACCTTTATGTCCATTACTTTGGGGCTGCAACAAAAATCCTTGATGATAAATTATTCTTAATGGCACACCGAGAGAGCTCCACAAGGTAAGAAGGTAAATTCTGTTGAAGAAACCTCCTCCTTGAGTAACAAGATTGATACCATTATGTCTATACTTGTTAATGGTAAAGCTCATGTTGATCCAAATAATGTTCCTTTAACTTCTTTGGCTGCTCAAGAAGAGCATGTTGATGTGAACTTCCTTAAACGCAACAATTTTAACACCAATGCTTATAGGAATAATTTTGGTAGTAACAATTAATAGGCCATATCCTTCTAATAATGGTAATGGTTATGATAATTCCTATAGAAACAATAGAAGTGCACCCTATTATCTTGAAGTCATGCTTAAGGACTTTATTAGTAAACAAACTGCTTTTAATAAATCTGTTGAGGAAAAGTTTGACAAAATTGATGTTCTTGCTTCGAAAGTTGATAGCCTTGCTCTTGATGTTGAACTTCTTAAATAAAAGGTTATGCATTATGATGTTAAAGAAAGAAAAACTTTGGATGCCATTCAAGTTAGAATTGATAACAATGTTAGAATGTTGGCGGAATTGCATGCTAGGTGGAAAAGAGAAGATGAAATTGCTAGAAATAATAACATGACTAAAGTTTGTACCATTACCACCACTAGTAATGGTGAAGTCTCAAATGCTATAAAACCTCATACTATTAATGGTAAAATAATTGGTGTAGGAAAATTCCTCACTCCTTCTACAAAATTGCCTAGAACCGCTGAAACTATTCCTGACAAGAGTGCTGAATTTTTTCGAAGTTTGGGAGCCAATAGTTGATGCGTGTAGTTGACACGTCCGTTGGGAACCCCAAGAGGAAGGTGTGATGCCCACAGCAGCAAGTTTTCCCTCAGAAAGAAACCAAGGTTTATCGAACCAGGAGGAGCCAAGAAGCACGTTGAAGGTTGATGGCGGAGGAGTGTAGTGCGGCGCAACACCAGGGATTCCGGCGCCAACGTGGAACCTGCACAACACAATCACAGACATATGCCCCAACGTAACAGCGAGGTTGTCAATCTCACCGGCTTGCTGTAAACAAAGGATTAGATGTATAGTGTGGATGATGATGGTTGTTTGCGAAGAACAGTAAAAAACAATTGCAGCAGTTTGTATTTCAGATGTAAAGAATAGGACCGGGGTCCACGGATCACTAGTGGTGTCTCTCCCATAAGATAGCGAGATGTTGGGTGAACAAATTACGGTTGGGCAATTGACAAATAAAGAAGGCATAACAATGCACATACATATATCATGATGAGTACTATAAGATTTAATCGGGGCATTACGACAAAGTACATAGACCGCTATCCAGCATGCATCTATGCCTAAAAAGTCCACCTTCGAGTTATCATCCGAACCCCTTTCGGTATTAAGTCGTAAACAACGAGACAATTGCATTAAGTATGGTGCGTAATGTAATCAACACAAATATCCTTAGACAAAGCATCGATGTTTTATCCCTAGTGGCAACAGCACATCCACAACCTTAGAACTTTCCGTCATTGTCCCGGATTTAATGGAGGCATGAACCCACTATCGAGCATAAATACCCCCTCTTGGAGTCACAAGTATCAACTTGGCCGAGCCTCAAGCAACGGAGAGCATGCAAGAACATAAATAACATATATGATAGATTGATAATCAACTTGACATAGTATTCAATATTCATCGGATCCCAACAAACACAACATGTAGAATTACAAATAGATGATCTTGATCATGATAGGCAGCTCACAAGATCTAACATGATAGCACAATGAGGAGAAGACGATCATCTAGCTACTGCTATGGACCCATAGTCCAGGGGTGAACTACTCACACATCGATCCGGAGGCGATCATGGCGATGAAGAGACCTCCGGGAGATGATTCCCTCTCCCGGCAGGGTGCCGGAAGCGATCTCCTGAATCCCCGAGATGGGATTGGCGGCGGCGGCGTCTGCGGAAGGTTTTCCGTATCGTGGCTCTCGGTACTGGGGGTTTCGCGACGGAGGCTTTAAGTAGGCGGAAGGGCAGGTCAGGGGGCCACACGAGGGCCCCACACGCCAGGGCCGCGCGGCCAGCACCTGGGCCGCGCCACCCTGTTGTGGCGGCGCCTCGTGGCCCCACTTCGTAAGTCCTCCGGTCTTCTAGAAGCTTCGTGCAAAAATAGGACCCTGGGCGTTGATTTCGTCAAATTCCGAGAATATTTCCTTACTAGGATTTCTGAAACCAAAAACAGCAGAAAACAGCAACTGGCTCTTCGGCATCTCGTCAATAGGTTAGTGCCGGAAAATGCATAATAATGTCATATAATGTGTATAAAACATGTGAGTATCATCATAAAAGTAGCATGGAACATAAGAAATTATAGATACGTTTGGGACGTAACAAGCATCCCCAAGCTTAGTTCCTACTCGCCCTCGAGTAGGTAAACGATAACAAAGATAATTTCTGAAGTGACATGCTATCATAATCTTGATCATACTATTGTAAAGCATATGAGATGAATGCAGCGATTCGAAGCAATGATGAAGATAATGAGTAAACTAATGAATCATATAGCAAAGACTTTTCATGAATAATACTTTCAAGACAAGCATCAATAAGACTTGCATAAGAGTTACTCATAAAGCAATAAATTCGAAGTAAAGGCATTGAAGCAACACAAAGGAAGATAAAGTTTCAGCGGTTGCTTTCAACTTCAACATATATATCTCATGGATAATTGTCAACACAAAGCAATATAACAAGTGCAATAAGTAAACATGTAAGAATCAATGCACACAGTTGACACAAGTGTTTGCTTCTGGGATAGAAAGAATAGGCAAACTGACTCAACAATAAAGTAGAAGATAGGCCCTTCGCAGAGGGAAGCATTGATTACTATATTTGTGCTAGAGCTTTTCATTTTGAAAACAAGAAACAACTTTGTCAACGGAAGTAATAAAGCATATGTGTTATGTATAAGACATCTTATAAGTTGCAAGCCTCATGCATAGTATACTAATAGTGCTCGCACCTTGTCCTAATTAGCTTGGATTAACACGGATTATCATTGCATAGCATATGTTTCAACCAAGTGTCACAAAGGGGTACCAGACTTGCTCAAATGAAAATGCCCAAATTGAATGAAAGTTGCGTACATATCTGAGGATCACGCACGTAAATTGGCATATTTTTCTGAGCTACCTACAGAGAGGCAGGTCGAAATTCGTGACAACAAAGAAATCAGTAATCGCTGCGATAATCCAAATCTAGTATTCACTTTACTATCAAAGACTTTACTTGGCACAACAATGCAATAAAACTAAGATAAGGAGAGGTTGCTACAGTAGTAACAACTTCCAAGACTCAAATAGAAAACAAAGTTACTGTAGCAAAATAAACACATGGGTTATCTCCCAAGAAGTTCTTTCTTTATAGCCATTAAGATGGGCTCAGCAGTTTTAATGATGCACTCGCAAGAGATAGTATTTGAAGCAAAAGAGAGCATCAAGAGGCAAATTCAAAACACATTTAAGCCTAACATGATTCCTATGCATAGGAGTTTTGTAAATAAACAAGTTCATGAAGAGCAAAGTGACAAGCATAGGAAGATAAAACAAGTGTAGCTTCAAAAATTTCAGCACATAGAGAGGCATTTTAGTAACATGAAAATTTCTACAACCATATTTTCCTCTCTCATAATAACTTTCAGTAGTATCATGAGCAAACTCAACAATATAACTATCACATAAAGCATTCTTATCATGAGTCTCATGCATAAAATTATTACTCTCCACATAAGCATAATCAATTTTATTAGTAATAGTGGGAGCATATTCAACAAAGTAGCAATCATTATTATTCTCATCATCAAATATAGGAGGCATATTGTAATCATAATCAAATTTATCCTCCATAACAGGCGGTACTAAAAGACTACTATCATTATAATCATCATAAATAGGAGGCAAAGTATCATCAAAGTAAATTTTCTCCTCAATGCTTGGGGGACTAAAAAGATCATGCTCATCAGATCCAGCTTCCCCAAGCTTAGAACTTTCTATATCATTAGCAACAATGATATTCAAAGTGTTCATACTAATATGTTCCATGGGTTTTATAATTTTCGCATCAAACCATCCATGTCTTAAATCAGAAAATAGAATAAGAAGCTCATTGTTGTCCATTATGCCAAACTAGTGTAAACAAGAAACAAAAAGATGCAATTGCAGGATCTAAAGGAAATAGCTTCGAGCACACACACAATGGCGCCGGAAAAGTACTTTACCCGGGACCGGAGTATGAGAGCCTTTTACCTTTCCTCCCGGCAACGGCGCCGGAAAATAGCTTGATGTCTACGGGTGCTTCTATTCTTGTAGACAGTGTTGGGCCTCCAAGAGCGAGAGGTTTGTAGAACAGCAGACAAGTTTCCCTTAAGTGGATCACCCAAGGTTTATCGAACTCGGGGAGGAAGAGGTCAAAGATATCCCTCTCATGCAACCCTGCAACCACAAAGCAAGAAGTCTCTTGTGTCCCCAACACACCTAATAGGTGCACTAGTTCGGCGAAGAGATAGTGAAATACAAGTGGTATGAATGAATATGAGCGAGTAGTAACGGCGCCGGAAAAGTGCTTGCTGGCGTGCGAGTTGATGGTATTAATATTGCAGGAAGTAAAGATGCAGTAAAACAGTAAACAAGCGAGCGATAGCGATATTTAGGAACAAGGCCTAGGGATCATACTTTCACTAGTGGACACTCTCAACATTGATCACATAACAGAATAAATAAACGAGATGCTAGACTCTACACCCTCTTGTTGGATGATGAACACCACTAACTGTGTAGGATTACACGAACCCTCAATGCCGGAGTTAACAAGCTCCACAATATTCGATATTCATATTTAAATAACCTTAGAGTGCATGACAGATCAACATAACCAAACCAAGTACTAACATAGCATGCACACTGTCACCTTCACACTACGAAAGGAGGAATAGATCACATCAATACTATCATAGCAATAGTTAACTTCATAATCTACAAGAGATCACAATCATAGCCTACGCCAAGTACTACACGATGCACACACTTGTCACCATTACACCGTGCGGGAGGAATAAACTACTTTAATAACATCACTAGAGTAGCACACGGATAAATTGTGATACAAAACACATTGCAATCATAAAGGGATATAAATAAGCACTTCACTATGCCATTCATAACGGTGAATAAGTATTCCGTGAAATATAGCCTAAGAGACCCACACGGTGCACACACTTGTCACCTTTACACACGTGTGACAAGGAGTCTCCGGAGATCACATAAGTAAAACCCACTTGACTAGCATAATGACATCTAGATTACAAGCATCATCATATGAATCTCAATCATGTAAGGCAGCTCATGAGATTATTGTATTGAAGTACATAGGAGAGAGATGAACCACATAGCTACCGGTACAGCCCCGAGCCTCGATGGAGAACTACTCCCTCCTCATGGGAGACGAGCGGCGTTGATGAAGATGGCGGTGGTGTTAATGGAGAAGCCTTCCGGGGCACTTCCCCGTCCCGGCGGCGTGCCGGAACGGAGACTCCTGTCCCCCGGATCTTGGCTTCGCGATGGCGGCGGCTCCGGAAGGTTTCTCGTACCGTGGCTTTTTCAGTATCGAAGTTTTAGGTCGGGGACCTTTATATAGGCGAAGAGGCGGCGTCGGAACGTCAACGAGGCGACGACACAACGGGGGCGCGGGCCCCCTTGGCCGCGCCGGGTCATGTGTGGTGGGCCCGTGGCCCCCTCTCGGCCTCTCTCGGGTGTTCCGGATGCTTCCGGGGATTCTAAGATCTTTGGGCGTTGATTTCGTCCGATTCGAGAATATTTCCTTACTAGGATTTACGAAACCAAAAACAGCGAGAAAATAGCAAGCGGCCCTTCGGCATCTCGTCAATAGGTTAGTTCCGGAAAATGCATAAATATGACATAAAGTATGCATAAAACATGTAGA
Source organism: Lolium rigidum (assembly GCF_022539505.1). Lineage (NCBI taxonomy): Eukaryota > Viridiplantae > Streptophyta > Magnoliopsida > Poales > Poaceae > Lolium > Lolium rigidum. The sequence continues at coordinate 182,786,833 of NC_061511.1, read as the reverse complement.
TATCATCAATAATGTGGCATGGAACATAAGAAATTATCGATACGTCGGAGACGTATCACCCGGCCTGCCACCGGCTGGTAGGACAAAAGATGTTGTACAAGTTTCTCATTGCGAGCACGTATGACTATATATGGAAAACATGCCTACATGATTAATAATCTTGATGTTCTATCTTAATGCTATTTCAATCCTATCAATTGCCCAACTGTAATTTGTTCACCCAACACTTGTTATTGGAGAGTTACCACTAGTGTAGATAGCTGGGAACCCCGGTCCATCTCTCATCATCATATACTCGTTCGATATGACATTGGAAGTAGTATCAACTATTTTCTGGTGCCATTGCCTCCGTATTCACTATTCTACTTTGTTGTTATTCTTGTTACTATTGCTCTCATATTACTCGTTGCTTTCACATCACCCCTGTTACTAGTGCTTTTCCGGTGCAGCTGAATTGACAACTCAGTTGTTAAGGCTTATAAGTATTCTTTACCTCCCCTTGTGTCGAATCAATAAATTTGGGTTTTACTTCCCTCGAAGACTGCTGCGATCCCCTATACTTGTGGGTTATCAGAGTACACTCTATCTCTCTCTCTGTTTTTTATTTTATTTTGTTTTGCTTAGTTTACTTTTGTCTAGTTTATTTATGCTTAGTTTATTTCTGTCTAGTATTATTTTGCTTAGTTTACTTTCGTCTAGTTTATTTTTGTCTTGTTTTATTTTTCTTATATACCCGAAAATCCATAAAAATTTGAAAAACCGAAAAATTAAAAACTGTTGTTATGGAAGAACCCACAACATTGATGGAGCTTATTGAATTATATATGAATTATAGAGAATCCAGAAAGGGTAAAGTCATGAGTGCTATGATAGAAAAATTGAATACAATTGCTAAAATCTTGCTTAAACGCCATGATATAAATTGTTGCTCTAAACAGGATACTAAACATTTTAAATTCCAATGTGGCTTTAGTGAAAAAGTTTTAATTGTGAACTATAATTGGAATAACTATATTCATCTTGGGTTCGAAGAAGTAGAACAATTTGTTTTATTTATGGGAGCTTCTGAAATAGAATCCTTCATGTCTAAAAATTATGAAACCTGTGTTGCTTGTAAGGACCTTAAAGATTATGTCTCTTCTATCCTTGATTTTTGCATAGAACATTACAGCAATAATCCTTATATCATTGATTATAAAGAGAGACTCATTCATGCACAAGAATGCACTCACAATTTGCAGAAACCTGTGAAAGAAGAAATTGATGAACCTGAAAGCTCATTGGATGAAAAAGAGGAGGAGAGTGTGTTATCACCAGAATTTGACCGGATCAGAGGTGGGCCGCGATTAAAGATGGGCTTGAAGAATATACATGGAAGGAATACAGGAATCGGCCTTGTATACAAAGTTTGGGCTAGTTTTCCCGTGTATCTGTAAATATAGTAGGATACGTGTCGGTTAGATAGAATTTGGCTCGTGCACGGTTGGGATTACTCCCACGTTAGAAAGTCTACGGACTATAAATATGTATCTAGGGTTTCTGAAATAAACAACAATCACGTTCACCACAAACCAATCTAGGCGCATCGCCAACTCCCTTGTCTCGAGGGTTTCTTCCGGGTAAGCATCATGCTGCCTAGATCGCATCTTGCGATCTAGGCAACTGCACGTTATTCGTTGTTCATGCGTTGCTCGTGCTTTGAAGCCTTGTTGATGGCGAGCAACGTAGTTATCATAGATGTGTTAGGGTTAGCATTGTTTCATCGTATCATATGCTTTCGTCCGTGCAACCCTTAGACGTCTAGCCGCCCTTACACCTATCTTAGGTGTAAGGGCGGCACCTCGCTTGATCATTATTTAGTAGATCCGATCCGTTATGGTTGCTCCTTGTTCTTCAAGGATTAGTTTAATATCTGCATAGTTAGGCCTTACAAACGGGTTGAAGGATCCAGTGGCACGTAGGGTGTAGTTTGCTAGCCCTAGACAGGATGTTCCGGGGATCAACTTCATGTTGGTTTTTAGGCCTTGTCTAGGGTCGGTTTATGATCACCGTGCGTGGCCGCCCGGCTCAATCACGCGTAGGATGTTCCGATTATGTGGTGAAAACCCTAAATCGTCGTAGGTCGTTTTAGCTTTATATCGATCAAGCGAGGACCACCATGTGATCGTACACCTCGTACGAATCGTGGGTGAATCGGCTCCTTGAGCCGATTCACGAGACAACCTGAGAGCCGATCGAGGCTCGTATTTAATGTTTACGTGTATGCCATGCGAGGAAACTAAGCGAGGCAAATTCATCACCTTCCCGACCAGGTATAGGTCGGGTGGCACGCCCTTGCACCAGCATCGGACGTGCGTGTCGAGTCTTTGCGGGCCGTCGCTCGAGGGACCGGGGCCAGCCGTAGCCCCGGGAGCCTCCCGGCTCTCATCGTGTTGCCCGTCGCTGCTCGCCGGTGGGTTTCCGACCGCAACACATTCTCGCACGCCCGGTGGGACAGTCTTCGACATCAACCGCATCGCCGTCTACATCCGAGATGGCGGAAGGTACTCCGATCACGTACGAGGATCCGACTGAGGAGCTCAAGAAGAAGTATGACGAGGTCAAAGCGATCCTCGAAGCCGACCTCATCGGCTCTTTCCAGAGAACCCGCTCACACGGCATCAGGTGGAAGGGGTTCTCACCCGAAGGCGCGCTCGATTGAGTGGACATGTCTGCCCCGTCAGAAGAACGCACCAGGTCTCTGCGTCATGAGATTAATTTCATGGTAGCTCATTCGCTGCACCGCCATTCTGAGAGCCTGGTGAACACTTTGGAGCGTGTCGCTCTTCGGGTGATCCAGGAAATCATGAGGCATCAGTACTCTCCGTCAGGACCAGCTCTAGGGACTCACCAGGGAGAGATGCCACTCCAGTCCCGACCACCGGTGCCATTTGCGTTGGCAGCACCAGAAGTGCCGAGTTCACCGGCATACGTCGTCTACAAGATCGGTGGTGACCCTAGTGATTACCAGTTCTTGTATGAGGCGCCTAAGGAGATCCCTGTAATATCCCAGGTAATGGGGTTATAAAAATATAGGAAACAGTTGTGTGCATTGCATTCATGCATAGAAAATCTGGGGAATTTTCGCGCTTTAAAGTAAAACAGATCACAGAATGCGAAGTTTCACTTGACCTTGGTGGAATTGAAGTAGCTCATCAAGTCCAAGTGCTATAAACCTCAATGTGACTTTGCTAAAACCTTGTTTTGGGTAGAGATAAGTTGATCTAAGGGGTTAGATCAAATGGAATTAAAATCAACACAAGAACTTATTAATCAAGGATCAACTACTTGATCTTATTAAAGATCACAACATGATATTCCTTGCCATAACATATGAACATCCATTAATTGGAAATCAAGTAACAATACTTGGAGAAACTATTCTTGACTTATCCTTTTCCATGTCTTAAACAAATCCATGTTCCTACCATGAACCTCATGGTACTTCTTGAACTAAACTCTTGAACTTAACACCAACAAAAGCTTATCATTAAACCCTAGAGATGGGAGAGGTATATAATCATCAAAGAGATAAGAAGCAAACTCTAAATTATTAATACTTAAAAGTTGTGCAACTACCTTGAGGCACAATTGAATTCACTTTAAAATTGAATACCAAATATAGCAAAACACAAGGACCTAAGTGCATAAAAGCCACACATTCGTATTGCAATCATAACTTATTAAATATGTGCAATATCACAAAACTAAATTCATTTACATTACGAATTATAGTTCAAACTATTTGAATAAAATAAAATATGAGAACTTTGAAACTCATATGATCATGCCTTGGTGAAATCAAACATTACCATTCAAAATTGCGGTATAATCCTTATCTTTGACATTTTGATCCCAATAATAATAAAAATACAATCACATATGATATAGTGACTCAACCACAAGCATAAAATCATTCACAAGATATTTAGTAACAAAAGCCACTTGTCTATCCAAAAATAAATCACATGAGAGGATAATACCAATGCCACATAGGATGAAAATATCTACATTGCTTGCATCTTAAGCTATACCACCTCATGCCTAAAGGATTGCTATGGATGAGAGCATGACAACCAAGCACCTTACTCATCAAATTAAAGCAAGAGTCATCCACCCATGTGTCATGTTACTAGAGCATGCCCAAGCCTATAAAAGGAGCCTCACACTTCATCCATTTCATCATCTTGCACCTTGATGCAAGAAGACCAACACATTGAGCCACTCCATAAAATAGTTAGGATCAAGATGAAGCAGCTAGGAGGTGGAGGCATGCCACAAGATGCAGGTTTATCAGATTTCCTGAAGAACAAGCTACAGAAGATAGCAAGGTAGAATTCTTAGGCAAACCACATATTTAGTCAATCACATCATCATTCCTTGAGTAGAACCATAAGGTTATAATCTAAGACCTTGTGAAGTGAGAGGGGTAATTGGTATAACCATATCCAAATACTTCTAGCAATAACTTAGGAAGCCAAATCTTGATCATTATAAATTGTGTAGGGATCATAAACCCTAGCACATGCAATATGGTGTCATTCCATATCTACAACCTAGAATTATATCTCAAACCTAGTTGTGAATCACTTGGGTGATTACAATTATAAAACCAGATCATAATTGAGATTAAAAGCAAGTACCATTAGGTGAATATCATTAGAACCCTAGAAATTGCTCATTACCTAAATTCTGTGCTTCACTAATTAAACCTAAGAAACATCTAGTGCTTGAACTCACAATTAAATCCATGTGTGGTGATCAACCACTTATCTCTGTAAATAAAGCCCAACCTTGAGGAGAGTAATGCCTACTCTAGGATTTTAGGTTATATTTAAAATATAGTACTAATGCTAACCTTGAAATTAGGTTATCATCAAACATCACAAGACCCTAATAAATAAGTGTTCACATAAATTCATGTGTAAGTGACCAACATTTTCTAATGTGAGATCAAGTCCTTAGAGATATTTTAGCACATGAAATCATGCCATTTAGTCACTTACTTAATAGAACTCCACAAACAAGCATTACTTGGTGACTTGTTTCTTACAAAGTGATACCCAATAAAACCCTACATATCATCAAATAAGAACAATATCATTTGGAAACTACTTTGAGTCCTTCCAAGATGATATTCAAATTCATGTCCATATGGGTAATTAAATTCAAGTTCCAATAATAATAACTAAACCAATGTTATAATACCATAATAACATTCTAATACACCACTATAGTATCTGCAATACCTTGGACTATTCCTTGTATGATTCAAATAAGCAAAACCTGCAAAATACAAAGGAATTCAAATTGGAATTCAAAACAGAATTATAAAACAGAAAATAAGAAAGAAAAAGAAAACAGAAAGAAATACAGAAAAGGGGAGAAAAACTCACCTGGACCTTACCGGCCGCAGTAGCCCACCAGCAGCCCAACAGCCTCAGCCCAGCACAGCCCAACCTAAAACTCATACCGTTTCGCTGCTTTAAAATTCGTGCGGGGAGACGTCGTCTCTGTCTTCCTCGCATGGACGCCACGAGACGCCGTGACCAACTTCGCCGGCCACGTCCTCGTCGCCGATAAGCACGAGCTGGACGCAAGCGTCGTCCCAGAACCCTAGCGCATGGCCGTGGAGTCCGCAGCCAGTCGGACCATCTAGATTCGGGCACCGAAAACCCTAACCGCATCTCCACCGTATCCTGGCCGCTCGTCGCCGACGACTCGTCGTCGTTCCAGACCACCTCGAGGCGTATAAAAGCACCAGAATAACCGCCGTGCCATCCTTGTTCACCTCCGCCCAACCATTCTCTCTCAATCCCTCTCCAACTCACACCATTCTCATGTACTGGCCGCCGGAGTCGGAGAAGAAGCCGACGATAGGAGCCGCCCCAGACTCCGGCAAGAGGTCCAGGAGATGCGTCTTGACGCGTAGAGCCTCTGTGCAGAAGCACGCATCCAGGGAGCTACAAATCGGTCCAATTTCAACATCCCCTTCCGCAGCATCTCGCCGGAATCGGCGAATTTCTCGCCGTCTCCGTCCACAATCAACGGCATCGACCATACCATCGGCACTGGGTGAGCACACGCCTCTTTAGAGCCTATTTGCACATCATATCATCGCCTGTAGCTTGGTTTCGTAGTTTCGCCGGAGTTGCTGCGCCACGGGCATGTTTGTCGGCGATGCTCCGGTGACCTATTCGAAAATCCAACACCACCATGGTGCTCAGCATGTCGTAGAGGTTCAGTAGAGCCAAACCGCGCGTGTGGGGAGGCCGTAAATCGGCGGCGCTGTTCCCAGGTGGCCACCGGCGTTTAAACGCCGGCGGGTTCAACACGCCCAGTCAAACTTGACCAAACGACGATTGCGTGGCAGCCTACGTGGCACTGGTCCCACGGGTCAGTGTCTAGCGCTAGGTTCTGCCACGGTACCAAACCGTTTCTTTTATTTTTAATTTCAAATTCATAATTGCTGCAACTTCAAATGAATTTAGAAAATTCAATTTAAGTCAGAAAATTATAAATGAGATATCACAATTCTTAGAAAGGAAAACTCTATCCAATAAAAATACAATATGAAATTTTTATTTTTAATAAAAATTCAATTATTTAATACTTATTAAATGAGCCTTTTCTTTAACTCTAAATTGAATTAAAATTCAATAAATTGGAAAACCTTCTAAAATAAATAAAAACCAGTAATAAAAATAAAGAAAACATTAAAGTTATTTTTCTTTATTTGTTATTTTGTTAAATCTTTATTAGTGGAAATTTAAACCCTAATTAATAATTACCTTAATTATTAATTGATTAAAAATAATAAAATGCCAAATTCAATATTATTTTTATCTCCAAGTTACTAATAAACTTCAACTTTAAAATGAAGTTATTAATCATAGAATTAAATGGTTAATAACAAACCCTAAATTCCACATGGAATGATTTTATAACCCTATCATTTCATGTGACTCCTAAAACCCTAAATTAATTAGGAACCCTAGTTCCATTAGTACATGTGAACCCTAAATTATCCTAAACCTAAAACCCTAGGTTAGAACATGTGATCATGTTACTCCATTACCATAGAGCCATAATTAGCAACTAAAAACATATCTATGTCCACATAAAATGTAGAACCCTATCACTACCAAAATTAGTATTCCAAATATGCATACCATTAAACCAAGGAGATCAACTAGGATCAACCAAGTCTAAACCTTAGCTTCTATTACCAAAACCATCATCCTCAACTATCCATGCTTAGCATCACACAATTGTGATGAACTCCAATAGCAACCATGCCAATATTGTGCATCCTGTTCCATACACACTAAACCCTATTAGTGTGAGATAATTACTAAACATCCTATTTAGGAAACCACCATTCCTTACTTAGTAGATCCAATAGCAAACCTAGACAACTTCAACCCTAATTGATATACTTCTTATTATTTAAGAAGTATGTTCTTCAAAAGTTATTCTTTTGAAGAAAATAAGGAATCATCACCAACCCTGCTTACAAGGACCTATAAACCCTAGTTAGCTATTATTAGCAAGATAAACCAACCTTGACAACAACCATGTATAATGAATTGCTTAGGATGCCTAGGCTTAACTTAACCTTACAAGCCCTAGGTGTCGATGAGTCCAACATTGTTGTGATCCATCTAACGCTTACTCCAAAAACTACTTGGAACCATAATAAATTATAGAACTCCACCAACCTAATTATCATACTTGTTCTTTATTAAAGAACATGTTCTTCAAAAGTTATTCTTTTGAAGTATATGATAATTAATCCTTAACCATGCCATCTAGTACTAAAACTGACCACTGTTCTTTACTTGATAACATTATGCCAATTATCATTTTTTGTGTGCTCAATTGATTATTATTCTTATTTGTCTACCTGTTGATAATACCAAGTAATCACACCTGAATAAGAACCTTGTATGTGAATCACTCTAAAAGTGCAACACACCCTAAACCAATCATTATCACTCACTGATCCTAAATCCTCGGGGTAGGTCACGCTTAGAGCGATTGCATCTCATTCTTATGCATTATTGCATCCTTGCCAATCTTTTAAACATCGTCCTTACCGGACGATGATGCTATTTCAGAATTTGGAGTTACTACGTATCGAAGACCTTGCCTGCATAATCTTGCAGTCAAGAAAGGCAAGTTCATCACTTGCTCATGTCATTTGAGTATTTTTACCAAATTACTTGCAAAGTACTATGTTTATCACTATCGCATGAAAAGTAAAACCACTATTTTCATAACTATGAATATGACTATGTGGTGGGCAATGGAACCATGGATTGTGTTGATATGGTGGAGGTTCCATTGCACGGGGTTATATCCATCTAGGATTAAACAACAAATGTCGCCAGTGATTCTTGTGCCGTAATACCCGTGTTAACCATAAGATCCGGAGTGGGACGGAGTAGTCAAAAGTGTTTCCACCTCTCGTTCATCAACGGATGCGCTTACCGTAGCAGCTTGTATCCGGCGGAACAACCGGAGGGTGGGGATCCCATTCTAATTCCCCACGGTAAAGCATTGCTTGCCGTAGCGCTTGTCGTCTTGCGGAACAACCGGAGGGTGGGGATCCCATTCTAATTCCCCACGGTAATGCGGTCTATGATGGGTTGTACCTACCGGCGTAGGAGTGTATGGTAGAGCCCAAGCTCGTCGTCGTGGTCGGGGTCCACCCTGAAATTACGGGAATAATGGGACCGGCGTGGACCCAGGGTCGGGGCATGCAACAACGGGTGGGTGTTCGAGGTAGCGGAGGAACATGATTGGCTAGACCTTATACCGGGCCTCACACCATAGGAAGTGTGGACGGGAAGATCACCCGGTTGGCACCAAGGTTAAGATCTCTTATGGGTAAAGCAACACACCTCTGCAGAGTGTAAAGAACCGTGACTGTCACTCCCTGTTCCGGGATATGGAACTGCGAACGCGGCCGGAAAGGAGCTCCATGAAGTTCTAGTAAACCGGTGAAGGCTGATGGACATAGTTCTTCAGAATAAAAGCAACCTCTTGAAGAAATGTTTATCAAAACTTGCATTGATATTAGACTTTCTGGTCTAATGTCGTAGCTAGTGCATTAAACACCTCTTTCCTATAATGAACTTGTTGAGTACGCTCGTACTCATCCCACTCTTAAATCCCCTGCTTAGGTATGGAGGCATCGAAGGAGGATCTACGAGTGCAACTCAAAGGCCGAGGAGTCAACAACTACTTCAAGAGACAGGACCCCGTCGGTGGAGTCGAATATCACATCCAACGAGGAGAAAAACATAGTTTAGCCATAGAAGGGAACTAGCTTCCTAACCTTAGCTCCTATTTAGCTAGAATCTATTCTTAGCCTCTATAGCTAGGTAAATACTCTACAAATAGAGTTCGTGATAGGATTAGACTACGAGTCGTTCTTTTGGAGTTTATTTGCAGATTTACCTCATTGTAAAGTAGGAGGCTGTGCTGATCTTATGTAATAGAGTCAGAGTTGTAATTCTATAGACATGCCTTGGACCCGCATATGTTTCTGTTGTACCACTCTGAGCGATATAATACTAGTGGAACGGTGTTTCATTGGTGTTATATCAGACTTGCATACTACACCATGCAGTGGTATGCTGGGTCACCACAGTTGGTATCAGAGCAAATGCTTTGACCTTAGGATTAAAACCCTTTAAAGGAGACCTATAGGATTGGTAGTGTCTATAGGAAGTTGTCTTAGTAAACCAAATCTTTTTATGACTTGAGATGGATATTCACTTGAGAATAATCCTGACACACTTGAGTCAACATTTCTTACCTATATTTCCTAAGTAATGTTAGCTAGCTAATCCCAAATTTTGTAGGATACTCTTAAGACCCTAAAATAATTATGAGTAGACCACAGTTGGTATACAATACATGGTAGTCTAAAGAGAGGATACAACCATAAGGAAGATATCCTAGTGGAAGGTGTGTACCAACACATTTTATGGTGAAGTAAGAGTTATCCAGACCTATAATAGAAGTAATATCAAGTGATGAAGATATGTATAGAAAATAGATATCCTATTAGAAGGGTATACCAATACCAGTAATAAGGTAAGTAAAATCTATCCAAACTTGTGAAACATTTGATAGTAAGTGATAAATCTAAGCTATATGAAGTAGTATAAACCATGATGAGTCAATCATGGGAGGTAAGGAAGAGAGATAGGAATAAAATATGTCTACATAAAAGGTAGGAATAGTAATCATATAAGATTCACTTGAGAATCATTATGTGATGGAATAGAACATCATAAACAGTTAGGAGAAGAATAATAAGAAGCCAAGTGCTAAACAAATAGTGCAAGAATTGTGTTCCAAAACAATAAGAAGTGTGCCAAGCACATCATGACCATAGGTTTATGATAGAAACACTTGGAAGTATAGGAGCTATATTCCAATAGTTATGTGTATAGAATAGTGATGTTAGAACCTAGACATATCATGTGAGATAGTCCTCAACAAAATGGAAGTTAAGTAGTACTTCCAAAGAAAATTTGGTTAACCACAACTATCCTAGACCACTTTGTTTCAAGTTTATCTCATTGCAAATGTGCAATTAAGGTAAAGGTTGAGACAAATAGTAGAATTCCCTATATTCGTGCTAAGTATCACGATATAAACCTATAGTATGTGGTGTTATATACTACACATCAGAGCCTGATGTTTAGAGATGTCATACTCAACTATTTTATTCAGGCTTATGATGGTGTGTACTATAAGCACAAAGCTGAATCTTCTTGGATTTTATTGGATTTTCATTGTTTAACTAGATCCATACATGAAGTTTGACTTCGATATGCAAATGCATGTTGCTATATCAAGTCCTTACTTGGTGCTATAGATCTAGAGGGTAATGGTAAACGTGTGAGGAAGTGACGAATTCTGGAAGATTCCGAAGACAAGATGAAGCTCCATCAGCAGAAAGGAGTAAAGTTGTGGGAAGCAACCACAATATTCGAAGGAAATACCAATCAAAACTCATGCTTTACCTCAACAGAGGAGTACTTTAGTACAGAAGAAGCATGAAGGTGAGAATATGATGATTATGGTGAAGCTCAAGCAGATCCCTAGTCATCATGGAAGAGGGAATGCATAGGGAAATCACTTAGGATACTATAATCATAGTGTCAGCTAGTGGTTTTCTTGCAAAATAAACCCTGAATGAAGGAAGATGATTTGTGAAACCATAGCAGATATAAGAAGACCATAGTTGATATCAGAAGACCACAATTGGTATAGGATCAACACTACGAGATAGAGTAGAAGATGTCTCGTCCAGTTGATCAGAACCTATAATAGAAACCATTTTTAGATATCAAATAGCTACAGTTGGTATAATAACCACAGCTGGTATCAGCTGGTATTACAAATAGTCCACGATTTAATTAGTTGTAACAAACAGTTTGTGAACAAATAAAAAAAAATTGTCAGCCAAACAGCTAGATCTATAATCATTAAGTCAAAGGATTCACACTGGATGTCCACAATTGAGTGGATACACCACAAACATTCTTCGCGAGACCTTAGAAGAAGTGAAACCCATAAGTTAGAACCAGACCAATATTCCAACCATAAGTCTAATAGTTGGAAGAAAAGGAGTTGAAGACCATAAGAAAACTCTAAGGGGTAGAGTAAACATTGAGTTGGGTGTACAATAACTCAATATTTTGAGCAAGATAGAAGAAGAAGGTCTGAACTGAGAGGAAGTTCGATCTTATTTTCATAAGATTATCGAACACTACTTTCAGAAGGATGTCAGACCAGAAGCCGAGGTTTATACCTCGAGGAAGTAAGAAGTGGACTATAACTTGAGAAAGTGAGTAATATTTACTCAGAAGTACGGAAGCTCAAGTAAGCCAAGTTTAATGAAGTTGGACGAAAGAAATACCGTAGACCAATAAAGCCCAAGATGGTCAATATGCACCATATCAAAACGAAAGTTCATTCGAAAGATTCCTTTCATGGAACCTAAAGAATCCAAAATAGGTATGTGTATCAATCATAAACCAGGATTGGATGGACTAAATGAGTCTAATCCATTCTTAGAGAAATAAACCATCACGACCAATTCCATACTTAGTACCATTATTGCAGTTTTGGTAGTAAGGGAAAAACAAAGACCTATTTTATCAAATAGGAGATTGTTATCCAATTAGTCCTCAATTAAGACTGTCAAGACAAGAAGAAGTCTCAATCATGGAATATTCAATGAGAAAGGAAACAAGCTTATAATATTGGAGGAAATCATGGAAGTAAAGGAAGTAATAGTTGTTTGATGTCAAACAGTAATGGATTCCAGGAAGAATCTGGACAAGGGATGTATTCAATTATATCCAGTAAGATCACCATGGAGTTCGAGAAAAATTGTAGTCTGCACAAGTCAGATCCACACTCCGAAACGTGAGAGAGATCAAACTTCGAGGACGAAGTTTAGTTTAAGGGGTAGAGACTGTAATATCCCAGGTAATGGGGTTATAAAAATAGAGGAAACAGTTGTGTGCATTGCATTCATGCATAGAAAATCTGGGGAATTTTTGCGCTTTAAAGTAAAACAGATCCACGAGAATCGAAGTTTCATTTGACCTTGGTGGAATTGAAGTATCTCATCAAGTCCAGTGCTATAAACCTCAATGTGACTTTGCTAAAACCTTGTTTTGGGTAGAGATAAGTTGATCTAAGGGGTTAGATCAAATGGAATTAAAATCAACACAAGAACTTATTAATCAAGGATCAACTACTTGATCTTATTAAAGATCACAACATGATATTCCTTGCCATAACATATGAACATCCATTAATTGGAAATCAAGTAACAATACTTGGAGAAACTATTCTTGACTTATCCTTTTCCATGTCTTAAACAAATCCATGTTCCTACCATGAACCTCATGGTACTTCTTGAACTAAACTCTTGAACTTAACACCAACAAAAGCTTATCATTAAACCCTAGAGATGGGAGAGGTATATAATCATCAAAGAGATAAGAAGCAAACTCTAAATTATTAATACTTAAAAGTTGTGCAACTACCTTGAGGCACAATTGAATTCACTTTAAAATTGAATACCAAATATAGCAAAACACAAGGACCTAAGTGCATAAAAGCCACACATTCTTATTGCAATCATAACTTATTAAATATGTGCAATATCACAAAACTAAATTCATTTAAATTACGAATTATAGTTCAAACTATTTGAATAAAATAAAATATGAGAACTTTGAAACTCATATGATCATGCCTTGGTGAAATCAAACATTACCATTCAAAATTGGGGTATAATCCTTATCTTTGACATTTTGATCCCAATAATAATAAAAATACAATCACATATGATATAGTGACTCAACCACAAGCATAAAATCATTCACAAGATATTTAGTAACAAAAGCCACTTGTCTATCCAAAAATAAATCACATGAGAGGATAATACCAATGCCACATAGGATGAAAATATCTACATTGCTTGCACCTTAAGCTATGCCACCTCATGCCTAAAGGATTGCTATGGATGAGAGCATGACAACCAAGCACCTTACTCATCAAATTAAAGCAAGAGTCATCCACCCATGTGTCATGTTACTAGAGCATGCCCAAGCCTATAAAAGGAGCCTCACACTTCATCCATTTCATCATCTTGCACCTTGATGCAAGAAGACCAACACATTGAGCCACTCCATAAAATAGTTAGGATCAAGATGAAGCAGCTAGGAGGTGGAGGCATGCCACAAGATGCAGGTTTATCGGATTTCTGAAGAACAAGCTACAGAAGATAGCAAGGTAGAATTCTTAGGCAAACCACATATTTAGTCAATCACATCATCATTCCTTGAGTAGAACCATAAGGTTATAATCTAAGACCTTGTGAAGTGAGAGGGGTAATTGGTATAACCATATCCAAATACTTCTAGCAATAACTTAGGAAGCCAAATCTTGATCATTATAAATTGTGTAGGGATCATAAACCCTAGCACATGCAATATGGTGTCATTCCATATCTACAACCTAGAATTATATCTCAAACCTAGTTGTGAATCACTTGGGTGATTACAATTATAAAACCAGATCATAATTGAGATTAAAAGCAAGTACCATTAGGTGAATATCATTAGAACCCTAGAAATTGCTCATTACCTAAATTCTGTTCTTCACTAATTAAACCTAAGAAACATCTAGTGCTTGAACTCACAATTAAATCCATGTGTGGTGATCGACCACTTATCTCTGTAAATAAAGCCCAACCTTGAGGAGAGTAATGCCTACTCTAGGATTTTAGGTTATATTTAAAATATAGTACTAATGCTAACCTTGAAATTAGGTTATCATCAAACATCACAAGACCCTAATAAATAAGTGTTCACATAAATTCATGTGTAAGTGACCAACATTTTCTAATGTGAGATCAAGTCCTTAGAGATATTTTAGCACATGAAATCATGCCATTTAGTCACTTACTTAATAGAACTCCACAAACAAGCATTACTTGGTGACTTGTTTCTTACAAAGTGATACCCAATAAAACCCTACATATCATCAAATAAGAACAATATCATTTGGAAATTACTTTGAGTCCTTCCAAGATGATATTCAAATTCATGTCCATATGGGTAATTAAATTCAAGTTCCAATAATAATAACTAAACCAATGTTATAATACCATAATAACATTCTAATACACCACTATAGTATCTGCAATACCTTGGACTATTCCTTGTATGATTCAAATAAGCAAAACCTGCAAAATACAAAGGAATTCAAATTGGAATTCAAAACAGAATTATAAAACAGAAAATAAGAAAGAAAAAGAAAACAGAAAGAAATACAGAAAAGGGGAGAAAAACTCACCTGGACCTTACCTGGCCGCAGCAGCCCACCAGCAGCCCAACAGCCTCAGCCCAGCACAGCCCAACCTAAAACTCATACCGTTTCGCTGCTTTAAAATTCGTGCGGGGAGACGTCGTCTCTGTCTTCCTCGCATGGACGCCACGAGACTGTAATGTCCCAGGTTTAGAGACGATCGAGGGGTAGATTTTAGAAAGGGATGTGCATTGCATAGTAAATTCTGGGGAAATTTCGCGCTTTTATACAAAAACTGCATCGAAGGGGGACAAGTTTCTCTCTCGACACCTTACGGGGTTAGGGTTTCGAGAGTGCGACAAACTTGCATCTCACTTCACTAGTTTAGGATTTTGAGAAGAGAGGGGAGAGTTTGCATGATTGAATTCTAAATAAAGTGACATGGTTGAATTCAAACCAATGATGAATTTGAACTTCAACTTCAAATATTAAATAATTACCCTAATATTGAATTGTGAGGAAATTCATTAAGTAAATAATAAATAATCAACAATAGGAGCAATTAAAGTAAAGTAAAGCTCATTAGAGAAAAACCTTGAGCTTTATTGATCATCACACAATTTACATTGTCATTACAATATTCATAAGAGAAAAGAAATGAATAATACAACATATTACAAGAATTGCTCAAATAAGAAAAAGAAGATTACAAATAATGACCTATCCTAAATTACAAGTCTAGTTTCATAAAGATGATTGAATCTGATGATCTTCATCTTCACTTGATTACACTCTTGATTCCCTGCACAAATCAAAGCAAAAACAGAATTAAGCCAAGTGGCAAAGCCACTTGGCAGGTTAAAAAGAAATGGAAAATTGTGGATATGGATCAGCTCTGCCGAGCTGATCATCTCCAAACCAAGTTCAGAGCATCAGGTGCACACACACACAGCCACACTGCTCACCAGGCAGTGTGCATGCTCAACAACACACACAGGCCAGTGAGTCACCATAAGCTGCAGACCTTGCTGTCGACCAGAGAGGAAGGAGAAGGTCACATAAAAGCCTCCACAGTAAACCCTAGGCCATATTCATCGACAGGCTTCACAGGGTAAGTCACCAAGAACACAAGAACATATGAACAGCCACTGCTGTTCAATCGATAATTCATCACGATGCGAATCAAGCCACACAAGGTTGCAAGGAGGAGCGGGGCAAGCACAAGCTCAATCCTCGAAGCAATCCTCTACACCAACAAACAATCTAGGAGCTGGAGTGAGGTATACACCAAATCAACTCTGAGCAAAACCAAGTTTTGCTCATAAATAAGCATACAATGCATCACGAGAACACTGAAGGGTAGAATACCCTGTTTGTATCATCATTTGGCTATCGGCCATGTGATGCAAGCAAAACCAGGGTAAAACCATTAGGAATGGATCCAAGGGAACACCGATCAAGCCAACGGTATTAAGAAAAGGACTTACCAGGGAAATCCAGACAAGGAACTAATCCCTATTTAGCTACCCAGATTCACCTAGTAACACACGACTAGCAAAGCCATCAGATTAATGGACAGATATATGTCCGAGTATGATTTCAACATCAAATGATCCGGCGGTCTATGAAGGACTACCGGGATTAGTGCACGTAAGCATCCATGAGGTAGGAGCAACCATTTCTAAGCAGACAGAGCTCGCTAGGGTCACAACAGACTACCCAACCACATAGAAAATTCACCAAGGCATCACATCATTATCCAGAAGGATTCAGTATGAGCTAGGGTTCCCAACCAGTGGTTGGCATCCCTCTAGCTACATCAAATTCATCCATATGATCATTACTGATAAACAGTTCACATCATTTATCCATCTAGTAAAGTAAGGAATTACAGATAAATGAAACAGTAAAGTAACTAAAGCATCAACATCTTGCCAGTGAACCAATGGCTCACTTCGCAAGCATCGGATGATGCTTGGGTAAGCACTAGCACACACCGAGCACAAATATAAGTGTCACACGGACACCGGGTGAAGCACCAGGTAAGGCACGAGAAACAAGCAAGTGATGATCAATTGATCATCAGGGCCTGCTAAAGCATGCCAGGACAGGCTAGAGTCAAACACTGGAATTCCACATGAATTCTATGAATTAAACAACCATAGATAAGCAACACTAGAATTACAGTCTAGCACATAGCCATTTTTATGGTTATAACCAGAAGCAGATCATCAAGGAATTGATGTACATGAACAACAATTAAGCAAGGCCAAACCTACTATAAGCCAAGACTCAATAATCATCATATAAATAACACAACCTCTTGCTAAACAGCAAGAACCACTCACAGTAATGAGCCAGGGGAGCTAGAGCTTATTACAGCACATGTAAGCAAGCAATAACAGTGGCTGGTGATGCTCAGATAAGCATCTAGCCAAATAATAACATGTATAACCCAAGGATGAGCAGAGCCAAGAATCAAAGGAAGCACACGCCACAGCAAGGCTAGCACAAGCATCAGAGCAGCATAGCAGCATACGCACACACAACAAGTTAGGCGCAGCAGTAGCACAGCTAGAATCATGGCAAGCAGCACACAGCTATAAGAGTAGCTGCAGTGGCAGCAAGGCATGGCGGCATCTCCATCAGGAGGAGGGACATGGCCGTAGCTGCCGGAGGAAGAAGAGGAGAAGGCAAGAATGAGAGAGAGGAGAGGGTTGAAGAAGGCGTACCTGGAGCAGTAGCGCAAGGCGTGCCATGGCGGCACGGCGGCACGGGCCACCCACGGCAGCGCCAAGCCGCGCCTGGCCTGGCGGCGCCGAGCGTGGACGTCCCACGGCAACACCACAGCAGCACCACGGTGGCACCACGGCGGCGCCATAGCACCTGGAGCATCGGCGGCGGCAAGAACGCCGAGGCACTCCACGCCAGAAGATCAGAGGCGAAGGGGGCGAGGCGAGCAAGCGGCGCAGCACGAATCGCCGCGGAGGATCTGAATCAACGTCGAGTGGCGGTTCAGATGCGCCACATCTCGCCGGCGGCGATGGCCGGAGTCGGCCGGAACAATTCGGCGAAGGGGCGGCGACGCGTGCGTCGCCAGAGCTCTAGGGTTAGGGTTCGGATACGAGCGCGAGGTGAGGGAGTGAGCGACCGACCGCTCGGGTCGGTTGGACCCGAGCTGGTCTAGTCCAACCCACTGGGCTCCACTGACAGGTGGGCCCAGGGGCAATTCAGTCTTTTCCAAATTTCATTAAAAACCAGAAACTTGGAAAATTCAATAGAAAATTGATAAAAGCACTAAAAAATTAAGTAAAAATATGAAAATTAATCAGCATAAAATTCTCTATCCAAATAAAATATCAAAGAGAATTTTTGAAGACAATGAAGAATAAGTCTTAATTTGATGAATTAAAATAATGGTTTAAGTCACACATATTATTTTCAATAATGAAAATAAGTCCATTAATGCATTTGGACTTTAAAAACACCTTGACAACATTTCAAGGTTGTATTTTACTTTAAATCAAGTATCCTCAAATTATTCTTAGTATCAACCTCCTACATGAAATACTAACGACATCAGAAGGGGGGAACAAACCCTAAAAATGGAATCATGCATAATTGCTTCTTGAACCATTGCCCTTATCGGACAATGATGCTATTTTTCAGAGACAGAGGACAAGGGTCAGTCCATACCTTCCAACTGTAGAACTTTGCAGTGTTCAGGCAAGTTCATCACTTGCTCATGTCATTTGAGTATCTTTATCAAATTACTTGCAAAGTATTATGGTTATCACTATTGCATAAAAATCAAAACCACTACTTTCATAACTATGAATATGACTATGTGGTGGGCAATGGAACCATGGATTGCGTTGATATGGTGGAGGTTCCATTGCACGGGTTTATATCCATCTAGGATTAAACAACAAATGTCGCCAGTGATTCTTGTGCCGTAATACCCGTGTTAACCATAAGATCCGGAGTGGGACGGAATAGTCAAAAGTGTTTCCACCTCTCGTTCATCAACGGATGCGCTTTACCATAGACACTTGTATCTGTCAGGGCAAGCGGTTGGCTGGGGAAGCCTTAAGTCCCCACGGCATAGTCCGTAGACACTTGTCGCTCGAAGTGCAAGCGGTTGGCTGGGGAGGCCTTAAGTCCCCACGGTATTGCGGTCTATGATGGGTTGCAGCTACCGGCGAAGGAGTTTGGTTCGATCCCAAACTGTCCTCGTGGTCGGGGTCCACCCGTGAGTGGGAATAATGGGACCGGCGAGGACCCAGGGTCGGGGCATGCAACAAATGGTGGGTGTTCGAGGTAGCGGAGGAACATGATTGGCTAGACCTTATACCGGGCCTCACACCGAAGGAAGTGTGGACGGGAAAGCTGCCCGGTTGGCACCAAGGTTAAGATCACTTATGGGTAAAGCAACACACCTCTGCGAGTGTAAAGAACTGTGACTGTCACTCCCTGTTCCGGGATTGAGGAACTGCGAACGCGGCCGGAAAGGAGCTCCATGAAGTTCTAGTAAACCGGTGAAGGCTGACGGACATAGCTCTTTGAAATAAAAGCAATCTCTTGAAGAAATGTTTACCAAAACCTGCATTGGTATTAGACTTTCTGGTCTAAATATCGTAGCTAGTGCATGAAACACCTCTTATCTATAATGAACTTGTTGAGTACGCTCGTACTCATACCACTCTTAAATCCCATGCTTAGATTGTCTGAATCATCTGGAGGAGGACTACAACAGCAATGATGGAGCCGAGATCATCGGCTACGAGGAACCAGACCTCTCAGGAGGAGTTGAAGGCGTAGACTATCTCATAGACTACGGATCCGGGGAGGCTTCCGGAGGAGATCAAGCCTAGAGATAACCGATAGTAGTAGTAACCGAGCAGCCCGAACTCTTAGTATTTAGCTGCTCGGTGAAATAAATGTCTAGTTTAATGAGACTCTGGTATTGTAAGTTAAGTTGGGTTCGCCTCGAACCCAGGAGTATTCCTCTTAGGACCCAAGAGGAGCTCCAAGTTGACATGTGTATGATGGTTGTAATAATCAATGAATGAGTTATGGACCCTGCTATGTTCTGTTGTACTACTCTGAGGGATGTAATATTTGCGGAATGGTACTTCGTGAATGTTATATCAACGACTGGCATACTACAACATGCAGTGGTATGCAGGGTCACCACAGAGACGCCGTGACCAACTTCGCCGGCCACGTCCTCGTCGCCGATAAGCACGAGCTGGACGCAAGCGTCGTCCCAGAACCCTAGCGCATGGCCGTGGAGTCCGCAGCCAGTCGGACCATCTAGATTCGGGCACCGAAAACCCTAACCGCATCTCCACCGTATCCTGGCCGCTCGTCGCCGACGACTCGTCGTCGTTCCAGACCACCTCGAGGCGTATAAAAGCACCAGGAATAACCGCCGTGCCATCCTTGTTCACCTCCGCCCAACCATTCTCTCTCAATCCCTCTCCAACTCACACCATTCTCATGTACTGGCCGCCGGAGTCGGAGAAGAATCCGACGATAGGAGCCGCCCCAGACTCCGGCAAGAGGTCCAGGAGATGCGTCTTGACGCGTAGAGCCTCTGTGCAGAAGCACGCATCCAGGGGAGATACAAATCGGTCCAATTTCAACATCCCCTTCCGCAGCATCTCGCCGGAATCGGCGATATTCTCGCCGTCTCCGTCCACAATCAACGGCATCGACCATACCATCAGTACCTGGGTGAGCACACGCCTCTTTAGAGCCTATTTGCACATCATATCATCGCCTGTAGCTTGGTTTCGTAGTTTCGCCGGAGTTGCTGCGCCACGGGCATGTTTGTCGGCGATGCTCCGGTGACCCATTCGAAAATCCAACACCACCATGGTGCTCGACATGTCGTAGAGGTTCAGTAGAGCCAAACCGCGCGTGTGGGGAGGCCGTAAATCGGCGGCGCTGTTCCCAGGTGGCCACCGGCGTTTAAACGCCGGCGGTTCAACACGCCCAGTCAAACTTGACCAAACAACGATTGCGTGGCAGCCTACGTGGCACTGGTCCCACGGGTCAGTGTCTAGCGCTAGGTTCTGCCACGGTACCAAACCGTTTCTTTTATTTTTAATTTCAAATTCATAATTGCTGCAACTTCAAATGAATTTAGAAAATTCAATTTAAGTCAGAAAATTATAAATGAGATATCACAATTCTTAGAAGGGATTTCTATTTTCGTGCCCTCGGTTCCTTAGTTGTGCTCAGTTTTCCCCAGCCCCTTAGTTTTTCCTCAGTTTTACCCTAGCCTTTGTCTGAAGACCCGCAGAAGGAGCTCAGACGGAAGGAATCCGTTTATTTGGACGTTACGTGCCGACGTGTTGCGCCGCGTCGTCCGTGGGGCCGCGTCGTGTGGGGCCGCGTCGCGTGGGGCTGGTAGAAAGGGACCGCGTGGGACAGGACGAGAAGCGTTTGGTTGCACGTGAGCAGGAGCTGGGTTTTGTCTCTCTCGGCCCAAATTGGCATTTTTAAGAGCACCTTTTCCCCTCTTTCTCTCTCTGTCTTTTTCACCAAATTAGTATCAAATCTAGAGAAGCTTCTATTTCTGTCTTTCTTCAATATGGCAGCAAATCTAGTAGCAAATCTCTCGGGGTTATTTATGCCTTTTGGCCCTCGTTTTTTGCCCAATATGGCAGCAAATCTAGTAGCAAATCTAGAAGCTATTATATGATAAATTCACAGCAGCATAATCGAGAAAACTAAGTATAATACATAGGTAAACTGCATACATGCAGCCAAAAGCAGCCAATAACATTGTTAATGTTCACGACAAACTAAGCTGCAAAAATATACAAGATCACGCACGCAATGTATGGACAACAAGAAGATTAGGATGAATGAATTTGTTCTTCATTCCTCCTCATATATTTCTCCGTCGCTCCATTCGTGCAATTCCCCAAGGAAATATTCATTGAACTCCTTCCGTCTGCGAGTGTGAGGCCAATACATCCTCCAAACGGTATGGCCTGTGTTCATTTCTCAAACCGTAGAATCCTATTCTATCCACACGTAGTGGCCACTCATCCCAGGCATTTGTATCATGAGAGTACGCTATGATATAACCCAAATCCGTGTAGTAGATGCTGCCAGGTTGAAGTGTCGGGTACACTCTGGTGTCGACGGAGATACACCGGATATAATTCACGAAGAAGGCATTACTGCCAATGTTAGTGACCGGATGGAGAGAGCGGCTCCGAGTGTCCACACGGTACACCAATGGTCTGCCCGCCAAAGCCGCGCCGACCAACAACACAAGCAGCGAGCTCACCATCCGACTCCACAAGGTAGAACTTCGACGTCCAAGTTACGGAAATGAAATTAGTGTCTCCATCTTGACGGTGCTCGCGCGCTGCTGCAACCGTATATTGGTGCACACTATTCTTCCGATCTCAAAATTGTCCGCAGCTATCGCATACGGTTCACCATTGAACGGGGTAATGGAACGGAAACCATGGTTCTTGATCGAAAATCTTCCTTCTCCCCAATCCCCATCTTCATTTATATCCTTAGTTGGAGTGCTCTCATCGACCCAACCAATTTCCGGCGGGTAATGTGTGGCAACGAAGACCATAGTCGGGGATTTGATAACGACGACGATTTCGGAAAAACAGATGGCATCTGCGCCTCAAACATCGTGTTCGATTTCTTTGTGAGTGGGTTCGGCGGCCGTATCTTGTGCGGTGGGTTCTTCCGGGCAAGCACGATGACGCCACGGGAAAAGCCGAGGAAGTAGAATCTAAAATATATTGAAAAGATAACATTCAGCACTAAGATTGAAAATAAGATCTATGGTGACGCCACGGGAAAAGCCGAGGAATTTGAACCTTGCACGAACTGCGGATAGATCTATGGTGACGTAGCGGGATGTGCCGAGATGGAGGAAGGTGAACTCAGCGGCGCGTGGAAGGGCGTGGTGTAGCATGATCCATTCGTGCGGGTGCACGTCGGGATCGGGTAAACCTGAGCGCCAATTTCTACGGACTTGCCTCATAGCGAGTAGCTGTCCACGTACTCCTCTTTGGCCAATAAGCATTCGCCGATCTTGTGAAGTGGTCCGTCGGCGGTGAGACCGGCCCGGTTCACGGAGGCGCCGCGCTTGGATGCGCCGCCCTCGGATGCGCCGCCCTCGGAGGCGACGGGCTCGGCGGCGGCGGGCTCCGGCGGCGACGGGCTCGGCGGCGACGGGCTCGGAGCGCGACGGGCTCGGGGCGATGGCCGCCGGCGCATTCTTCTTCTCCATCGCCGGCAGGGGAGGGCTCGTACGGCGGTTGGGGTTTTTGGAGAAGTTGATGGGACGTGAGAGGGGTGGTTTCGTGCGTGAGCGATAATGAGACGTACTGTGTGCGAGAGGGAGGGAGAGAGGGGCTTACGCGTCCTAAATGCGACCCGAGTCAACAATGGCACGTCTTCCACGTCCGCACCGCGACACGCGTCAACAATGGCACTTCTTCCACTTCTGCACCGCAACACGCGTCCTCGAGTCTAACCCCGGAAATTTAGATATACTCATGTATACCCTC
Source organism: Lolium rigidum (assembly GCF_022539505.1). Lineage (NCBI taxonomy): Eukaryota > Viridiplantae > Streptophyta > Magnoliopsida > Poales > Poaceae > Lolium > Lolium rigidum. Next base: position 182,763,380 of record NC_061511.1, on the reverse strand, counting down.
GAGTCATATACTAGCATTTTTTGTATGCTCAGTTTTCACCTTGAGTGCTAATACCGGCTAGTGCAATATACTCAGTTTTACCCTCAAGTGGCTGGTCAACAGAGAGTCAACAAATGGGATTAACTAGTTAAATGAGTTATTTAATGTGCAAAAAATTCCGAAAAGGAGTGGCACTTACTCATGGAGTCTTTACCACAAATTTCCACTTCTCAAATCATAGATAAATCGTAGATAAATCAAGTTTCACCACAAATTGCCACTTCTCAAATCACCTAGTAGCTATGAAGGTGCATGGTTTTCCATAATAAGCCCTACCCGAAACGAGCTTTCCCCAAAACATACTTTGTCCGAATGAGACCATAATTTTCACACTCATGTAGATTTGTATTGCAAATAGTTTGAGGTAGGCCAAGATGGGTTTCATTGTACAAAACACGCATTTTCCATTTTTTAAATCTCATATTTGAATCCCTTAGTCCGTTTACTACTCACTTGCCCTTGGTTTCTTGATACTACTCGGCTTTGCCCTCTCCCTTCACAAACTCTCACGGACGCCCAACATTTCCCCGATTGGTCTAGCCCATGTCACGCGGATCGTGCCCGACGACCGTTGATCGTATGATCTAACGGGCAGGATAACCCCTATCTCTCTCTGCGGTCGGGGCCACCACCCTCTCTCTCTCTCTCGTCGTCGGTTAGCTTCACGCAAAGTTTGGTTTTCCGCATTATTTTTCACGAGCTAAATTATAAACTCTTTTTAGGCATTACTTTTCACGCAAAAAATGATAAACCATCACCGATTTGTTGTAGCCATTACTTTTCACGCACAAAAATGATACACCATCACCCATTTCGTGTAGCCATTACTTTTCACGCAAAAAATGATACACCATCACCCATTTCTTGTACCCATTACTTTTCACGCAAAAAACGATAAACCATCACCGATTTCTTGTAGCCATTACTTTTCACGCACAAAAATGATACACCATCACCCATTTCGTGTACCCATTACTTTTCACGCAAAAAAATGATAAACCATCACCGATTTTGTTGTAGCCATTACTTTTCACGCACAAAAATGATAAACCATCACCGATTTGTTGTAGCCATTACTTTTCACGCACAAAAATGATACACCATCACCCATTTCGTGTAGCCATTACTTTTCACGCAAAAAATGATACACCATCACCCATTTCTTGTACCCCCATTACTTTTCACGCAAAAAACGATAAACCATCACCGATTTCTTGTAGCCATTACTTTCCTTTTAGGCATTACTTTTCACGGTAAAATGATAAACTATACCCCCACAACGGTCGTCTCCTCCTTAATTTATTGTGTATAAACCCCCACAACGGTCATCTCCTCCTTATTTTATTATGTAAACCCTACAACGGTCATCTCTCCCTTATAAACACCCACACGGCCATCCCTTGTGTCAATAGGTTCTGCCTCTCTCTTCTTTTCGTTCACATACACTTTATCCATTGCCATGGCTTCCACGTCTCGGACGCGGACCGGAAGGGGAAGGGGAAGGGGAAGGGGAAGTGGATCATCATCATTGCCACCACCACCGTCAACACGCCATTGATCATAGAGGAGTTCTTCATCGTCGTCTATGAAGACCCTTTGGTCAAGAAGGTACGTACGCGTTCCCACATATATGATGCATGTGATTAATTATGGGCATGTTCTAAAAAACCTTTAATTTCAAGGGTTCCCTAATTTCAAACGATCGGCGCTCGATCTCTTTGCGAGGAACTCCCAAAAAATTTGCGGACTATCTTGACGGCAAGGAGCCGGCTAAGGTGTATCTGCGAGCAGCTGACTGCGGTCCTCGTCTCCGGACCGTGGAGGTCCTATTTGACGGACAAGGCCGGATGTACCTCGACAAGGGCTGGGAGAAATTCGCCATCGCGCACGGTGTGGATTTCGGCTGGTTCGTACACTTCAAATATGAAGGCGATGATGTGCTCACGGTGAAGGTGTTCGACGGAACAATGTGCAGGAGGTACTACTACTCGGACGACGAAGATATCGACGATGAAAGCGACGACGACGTGAAGCCATGCATCCATCCCCTTTAGATAATTAAGGGGATTATGACCAAGAATATATATGTAGCTTCATATGCATCGATTTAGAGATCTAGCTATTTTCTATATATTATGCATGTAAAAAATAACATCCCATTTCCACTATTATTCGAGCACCACATCCTCCAAACGATGCCGATGCCGATGCCGATATCGGCATGGTCGGAACGGCTATGCTCGCCACCACTCGCTAGGTCAACGTCGGGATGCACAATGTTTAGCATAAGAGTCACTTTAGATTAAGCTGCGAAAATAGTCACGTGCCATGGGCTGAGGCGGCCCCTACGGAGCGGCTCTATATTATATTCTCTAAATAAAATAGACGACCACAACGGTCATTGGCTGCGGAGGCCCCACGGAGCGGCAATATATAATTTTCTATAAATAAATAGACGACCCACTTGGTCATTGGCTGCGGCGGCCCCATAGAGCGGCCCCATTTGTCATTGGCGGCACCGCGTATACAATCAGGAAATAAAACGGCCCACGCGTCGGCGGTAGATGGATCCACCCGTCGGCACGAGACGGTCAGCGAGGAACCGACCTCACGGTAACGGTAAGGCCTCCGACCGACGGCAACCCGCGTCTTCGAGGGGTTTCAAACTAGAGGGAGGGGAAAACTGAGGAAAAACTAACGAGCTGGGGAAAACTGAGTACAACTAACGAAGCAGGGGCACGAAAATAGAAATCCCTTCTTAGAAAGGAAAACTCTATCCAATAAAAATACAATATGAAATTTTTATTTTTAATAAAAATTCAATTATTTAATACTTATTAAATGAGCCTTTTCTTTAACTCTAAATTGAATTAAAATTCAATAAATTGGAAAACCTTCTAAAATAAATAAAAACCAGTAATAAAAATAAAGAAAACATTAAAGTTATTTTTCTTTATTTGTTATTTTGTTAAATCTTTATTAGTGGAAATTTAAACCCTAATTAATAATTACCTTAATTATTAATTGATTAAAAATAATAAAATGCCAAATTCAATATTATTTTTATCTCCAAGTTACTAATAAACTTCAACTTTGAAATGAAGTTATTAATCATAGAATTAAATGGTTAATAACAAACCCTAAATTCCACATGGAATGATTTTATAACCCTATCATTTCATGTGACTCCTAAAACCCTAAATTAATTAGGAACCCTAGTTCCATTAGTACATGTGAACCCTAAATTATCCTAAACCTAAAACCCTAGGTTAGAACATGTGATCATGTTACTCCATTACCATAGAGCCATAATTAGCAACTAAAAACATATCTATGTCCACATAAAATGTAGAACCCTATCACTACCAAAATTAGTATTCCAAATATGCATACCATTAAACCAAGGAGATCAACTAGGATCAACCAAGTCTAAACCTTAGCTTCTATTACCAAAACCATCATCCTAAACTATCCATGCTTAGCATCACACAATTGTGATGAACTCCAATAGCAACCATGCCAATATTGTGCATCCTGTTCCATACACACTAAACCCTATTAGTGTGAGATAATTACTAAACATCCTATTTAGGAAACCACCATTCCTTACTTAGTAGATCCAATAGCAAACCTAGACAACTTCAACCCTAATTGATATACTTCTTATTATTTAAGAAGTATGTTCTTCAAAAGTTATTCTTTTGAAGAAAATAAGGAATCATCACCAACCCTGCTTACAAGGACCTATAAACCCTAGTAAGCTATTATTAGCAAGATAAACCAACCTTGACAACAACCATGTATAATGAATTGCTTAGGATGCCTAGGCTTAACTTAACCTTACAAGCCCTAGGTGTCGATGAGTCCAACATTGTTGTGATCCATCTAACGCTTACTCCAAAAACTACTTGGAACCATAATAAATTATAGAACTCCACCAACCTAATTATCATACTTGTTCTTTATTAAAGAACATGTTCTTCAAAAGTTATTCTTTTGAAGTATATGATAATTAATCCTTAACCATGCCATCTAGTACTAAAACTGACCACTGTTCTTTACTTGATAACATTATGCCAATTATCATTCTTTGTGTGCTCAATTGATTATTATTCTTATTTGTCTACCTGTTGATAATACCAAGTAATCACACCTGAATAAGAACCTTGTATGTGAATCACTCTAAAAGTGCAACACACCCTAAACCAATCATTATCACTCACTGATCCTAAATCCTCGGGGTAGGTCACGCTTAGAGCGATTGCATCTCATTCTTATGCATTACTGCATCCTTGCCAATCTTTTAAACATCGTCCTTACCGGACGATGATGCTATTTCAGAATTTGGAGTTACTACGTATCGAAGACCTTGCCTGCATAATCTTGCAGTCAAGAAAGGCAAGTTCATCACTTGCTCATGTCATTTGAGTATTTTTACCAAATTACTTGCAAAGTACTATGTTTATCACTATCGCATGAAAAGTAAAACCACTATTTTCATAACTATGAATATGACTATGTGGTGGGCAATGGAACCATGGATTGTGTTGATATGGTGGAGGTTCCATTGCACGGGGTTATATCCATCTAGGATTAAACAACAAATGTCGCCAGTGATTCTTGTGCCGTAATACCCGTGTTAACCATAATATCCGGAGCGGGACGGAGTAGTCAAAAGTGTTTCCACCTCTCGTTCATCAACGGATGCGCTTACCGTAGCAGTTGTATCTGGCGGAACAACCGGAGGGTGGGGATCCCATTCTAATTCCCCACGGTAAAGCATTGCTTGCCGTAGCAGTTGTGTCTTGCGGAACAACCGGAGGGTGGGGATCGCATTCTAATTCCCCACGGTAATGCGGTCTATGATGGGTTGCAGCTACCGGCATAGGAGTGTATGGTAGAGCCCAGCACTATCGTCGTGGTCGGGGTCCACCCTGAAATTACGGGAATAATGGGACCGGCGTGGACCCAGGGTCGGGGCATGCAACAACGGGTGGGTGTTCGAGGTAGCGGAGGAACATGATTGGCTAGACCTTATACCGGGCCTCACACCATAGGAAGTGTGGACGGGAAGATCACCCGGTTGGCACCAAGGTTAAGATCTCTTATGGGTAAAGCAACACACCTCTGCAGAGTGTAAAGAACCGTGACTCCGTCACTCCCCGTCCGGGATATGGAACTGCGAACGCGGCCGGAAAGGAGCTCCATGAAGTTCTAGTAAACCGGTGAAGGCTGACGGACATAGTTCTTCTGAATAAAAGCAACCTCTTGAAGAAATGATTATCAAAACCTGCATTGGTATTAGACTTTCTGGTCTAATGTCGTAGCTAGTGCATTAAACACCTCTTTCCTATAATGAACTTGTTGAGTACGCTCGTACTCATCCCACTCTTAAATCCCCTGCTTAGGTATGGAGGCATCGAAGGAGGATCTACAGTGCAACTCAAAGGCCGAGGAGTCAACAACTACTTCAAGAGACAGGACCCCGTCAGTGGAGTCAGATATCACATCCAACGAGGAGAAAAACATAGTTTAGCCATAGAAGGGAACTAGCTTCCTAACCTTAGCTCCTATTTAGCTAGAATCTATTCTTAGCCTCTATAGCTAGGTAAATACTCTACAAATAGAGTTCGAGATAGGATTAGACTACGAGTCGTTCTTTTGGAGTTTATTTGCAGATTTACCTCATTGTAAAGTAGGAGGTCATGGCTGATCTTATGTAATAGAGTCGAGTTGTAATTCTATAGACATGCCTTGGACCCGCATATGTTTCTGTTGTACCACTCTGAGCGATATAATACTAGTGGAACGGTGTTTCATTGGTGTTATATCAGACTTGCATACTACACCATGCAGTGGTATGCTGGGTCACCACAATCCCTCACGGATACACGTGCACATACGTGCCAGACTGCACGATAGCGGCAACTCACGAACCGGATCGCAACAACGGGGACTTCTGGAACAGCAGGAGGAACTTCGGGAACAGATCTTGAGAAGCAGACGTGGCTAGCTAAGTATGCCACTCCGACGAAACTCCAGTGCTCAACTCCTGCAGTTGGCTCAGAGCTTGAGAAGCAAGCGTGGCTGGCTAAGTATGCCACTCCGGCGAATCTTCAGAGTTCGACTCCTGCAGCCAGCACCGCGGATCAGATCAGTACAATCTTGAGAGACCAGTTCGGCATGGTGCCGAAAAGGAGGGAAATCGGCTATTCCAAGCCGTACCCCAACGAGTACGAGTTGATCCCGCTACCACCCAAATATCGGCTCCCTGAATTCTCCAAGTTTAGTGGATCAGATGGTTCCATCTCAATCGAGCATGTGAGCCGATATTTGGCACAGCTGGGCACGATCTCAGCATCAGATGAGCTGCGTGTGAGGTTCTTCGCACAGTCCCTCACAGGATCGGCTTTCGGGTGGTACACATCGCTGCCACCAGACTCAATCCGGACTTGGAAGCGGTTGGAAGAGCAGTTCCACATGCGGTATCACTCGGAGGCTTCCGAGGCCGGCATTGCCGATCTAGCACAAGTATGACGAAGCGCGAAGAAACGAGTGTCGGAATACATCCAGCGCTTCAGGACCGTTAGGAACCGATGCTATTCGGCTCGTGTGACCGAAAAAGAAGCGAGTCGAGTTGGCGGTGGGGGTCTCGCATCACCGATCAAGGATGTGGCCTCCCAAGCGAGACTACCCTTCACCGGCGCACATGGTGCGAAGCCGTCGTTATATGAACGAGCGCCACCCGCAGGTATACCAGGATAAATTCAAGCGTGCGGTGGTCCTGGTTGAGGCGGATGAAGATGAAGGCTCTGCGGGAGATCAAGAGGTAGCAGTGGCTGAATGGACTCGGGGGGCAAGCCCCGTGTCCTGCAAGTGGGTTAAGCCACAAGGTCCTCCAAGAGGGTTTGACTTTGATGTGACTAAGGCTGAGCAAATTTTCGACCTCTTACTTAAGGAGAAGCAGCTAAAGGTACCCGAAGGCCACAAGATCCCCATGGCGCAGGAGCTGAACGGAAAGCCATACTGCAAGTGGCATAACACGTTCACCCATGCCACCAACGACTGCAGGGTGTGGTGTCAGCAGATCCAAATGGAGAACAAGGGCGGCTAATTTTTAGCCAGTACGCCATGAAAGTCGACACGCACCCCTTCCCCGCCGTTAACATGGTGGAGTGCACTTACCCTGGGAGGTGCTTGATGTCTACGGGAGCTTCTATTCTTGTAGACAGTGTTGGGCCTCCAAGAGCAGAGGTTTGTAGAACAGCAGCAAGTTTCCCTTAAGTGGATCACCCAAGGTTTATCGAACTCAGGGAGGAAGAGGTCAAAGATATCCCTCTCATGCAACCCCTGCAACCACAAAGCAAGAAGTCTCTTGTGTCCCCAACACACCTAATAGGTGCACTAGTTCGGCGAAGAGATAGTGAAATACAGGTGGTATGAATAAGTAGTAGCAACGGCACCAGAAAAGTGCTTTGCCCAAGACAGTAAACAAGCGGTAGTAACGCAGCAGTAGTAACGCGGTAAAACAGTAAACAAGCAGCGATAGCAGTATTTAGGAACAAGGCCTAGGGATTAGACTTTCACTAGTGGACACTCTCAACGTTGATCACATAACGGAATAGATAAATGCATACTCTACACTCTTGTTGGATGATGAACACATTGCGTAGGATTACACGAACCCTCAATGCCGGAGTTAACAAGCTCCACAATTCAATGTTCATATTTAAATAACCTTAGAGTGCATGAAAGATCAATAAGACTAAACCAAGTACTAACATAGCATGCACACTCGTCACCTTCATGCTATGTAGGAGGAATAGATCACATTAATACCATCATAGCAATAGTTAACTTCATAATCTACAAGAGATCATAATCATAGCATAAACCAAGTACTAACACGGATGCACACACCGTCACCATTACACCGTGCGGGAGGAATAAAACTACTTTAATAACATTGCTAGAGTAGCACATAGATAAATTGTGATACAAAATACATTGCAATCATAAAGAGATATAAATAAGCACTTCACTATGCCATTCATAACAGTGAATAAGTATTCTGTGAAATATAGCCTAAGAGACCCACACGGTGCACACACTCGTCACCTTTACACACGTGGGACAAGGAGTCTCCGGAGATCACATAAGTAAAACTCACTTGACTAGCATAATGACATCTAGATTACAAGCATCATCATATGAATCTCAATCATGTAAGGCAGCTCATGAGATTATTGTATTGAAGCACATAGGAGAGAGATGAACCACATAGCTACCGGTACAGCCCCGAGCCTCGATGGAGAACTACTCCCTCCTCATGGGAGCAGCAGCGGTGATGAAGATGGCGGTGGAGATGGCAGCGGTGTCGATGGAGAAGCCTTCCAGGGGCACTTCCCCGTTCCGGCAGGGTGCCGGAACAGAGACTCCTGTCCCCCATATCTTGGCTTCGCGATGGCGGCGGCTCTGGAAGGTTTTCCGTATCGTGGTTCTTCGTATCAGGGTTTTCGCGACGGAAGGGCAGCCTCGGAGGGGCCTGGGGGGCCACACCATAGGGCGGCGCGGCCCCCCCTCTGGCCGCGCCAGGGTGTGGTGTGGGGCCCCCAGGGCTTCCCTCTGGCGGCTCTCGGGTGTTCTGGAAGGCTCCGGGAAAAATAGGGACTCGGGTCTTGATTTCGTCCAATTCCGAGAATATTTCTTTACTAGGATTTCCGGAACCAAAAACAGCAGAAAACGAGAACCGGCTCTTCGGCATCTTGTTAATAGGTTAGTTCCAGAAAATGCACGAATATGACATAAAGTGTGCATAAAACATGTAGGTATCATCAATAATATGGCATGGAACATAAGAAATTATCGATACGTCGGAGACGTATCAGTGCCGGTCAGGTTTCTCGTTCAACATCAACATGGTAGGACCTGTGCACCACCCTGGCAAGGATAGAGACGAGGGCAGCTGCTCTCATGACAACGACGAAGAGGAAGCCGTTCCACGCGATCGGCTCCGGCACGATGGCAAGCGCTAAATCACAGAGGGAGAAGTGAAGAATGTGAGATATCAGCGACCTCTCTCTGATCACCTCCTCAACAAATACGTGAGTCGATACGACCAACACCGACGATACGACAACGATGACGAAAGAGATCGTCTGGCTAGCAGGGACGCCAGGAGACATCGTCGGCATGATCGCGACGAGGAGAGATATGAGCGCCACGCCAAGGAAAAGTCAAGAGAGCAAGACGACGTGGATAGGCGCCGGGACCTGTCCCTTCTTCGGTACACTCGCTGGGATTCAGGAGTGAGCCGATTGCCTACAATCGGCAACTGCCCAGAATGTAGACAGAAGAAGAAGGATGCAGCTAACGTGTCTGTGTTCAAACGTCTAGGGCCTCTCCCGCCTCGGAACAAGCACGCTGAGTCCTCTCGGATGGAAGATCTCGAGGAATTAGAAGACGATGATGAAGAAGAAGAAGATAAGTACCACCGGCCAAGGTGGTGCCCTGATGGACTCAGCCGTTCCCAAAAGCGTAGGGTTCAGCGACTACGTGGTTTGGAGGAAGCCGAAAGGTTATACCCGCACACGTTAAGGAAGGCGCGGCCTGATCTGGCCGCGAAAATTCAGCGAACCCTGGACGAAGAAGGTCGGCCACAAAAGAAAGAGTGGCGCCCCAGACAAAAGAAAGCCGATGATGAGACATCGGCTGGCACAAACATGGTGTTCATCCTTCCGACAGAGTTTAGTGCTCCAGGATTAGACGAAGCACCTGTGGCACAACTTGACTGCGGCCCACGGCCGGTTATCTTTGAGAAGCCACGAGAAAGAAGCTACGGACATCCGAAGGCCCCGTACTTGCGAGGTTATATCAATGGGCAGCCTCGTCAACAAGATGCTGGTGGATACCGGAGCGGCAGATCAACATTATGCCATACTCCATGCTACGTCGGTTGGGACGCTCTAGCTCGGACCCGATCAAGACCAACGTTACACCGAGCGATTTCAACGGCCAAGCATCCGACGCACAAGGTGTTACGAACGTGGATCTGACCGTAGGAAGGAAAACCATCCCTACGACGTTCTTTATTGTCGATAGCAAGAGCACATATGCTGTCCTGCTAGGGAGAGATTGGATCCACGCCAACTGTTGCATTCCGTCCACGATGCACCAATGCTTAATACAGTGGATGGGGATGAAGTAGAGGTCGTCCACGCAGATGACTCAGCCGAGATTTCAACGGCTGGCATGAACGTTTGGGAGACGACAGGCCAAGAGCCACTCTCAGGCATCAATTTGGACGACTGCGAGCGCATCGACGTGACGAAGGACGGGGTTAGGCTGGTCTTATCCACCGGCCTGACCGTATAGCAAGAACAAATCTATGGACAAACGTGGCGAGGCCGATCCTTGTGATCGGCCCCAAAGATCTTTGGACGAACATTGCAAAACCTTCATTGAGCGATTCAATCAACATGGAGGCCGATTCCAGCAATCGGCCAAAATTATCCTCACCATACGATCTGCCTGTGTTCAACGTCGATCTAACGGGCAACGGGTTTACGTCGGCTGATGAGCTGGAAGAAATCGACATTGGTCCTAACGGAGCCGACGTTCAAATACAGTGCCTTGGCTAACTACAGAGCCAATATCCGTAGTTACCTGGCAGATTCGGCTCGGGGGGCACCTAATCAGATGAACATGTGCAGTGAAATATTGGGGGCCGATAGAAATCGGCCAGTAAAAAAAAATTTCTCATGATGTACAGCCGATGCACAGACATCGACTTTAGAGCTAAGAAACAAAGCCGATGCACAGCCGTCGACTCTAGTACAAATTACACAGGATCTACCAACTGCGTGTTCAAGACGCAGATTTCGACCAAGTCGGCCTTCAGTTCAGCTTCGAGGCCTTCCACTTCCTTGAGGGAGTGAACGATGAGAGCTTCCTCAGCTTCAATGAGCTGTTTTGTTGCCCGAACCTTCTCTTCGAGGACCTCCGACCCTTTGCGCAAGGTCGCCAGTTCAGCAGTGTTGTCAGAGGTGTCAGTTTTGGCGTACAAGGCAGCCTTTTGCTCATCAAGCCGTGGGCATTTTGTCTGCAATATCGGCTTTCGACGGAAGGAGAGGTGATCGGCTCTGGTGTTTCTGCTGTCGGTTTGGCCAAGTTGGCCACCTTCTCAACTGCACTCGTAGAAGTTGCTAAGGCCAGAGTGGCGAATGGCATGGGTACCTCCTCGACATCCCCACTGGAGGTGTCATCAGTTTGCAGAGGAAGAGGTTAGCCGATAAGAACGACAAGGGGTCAGCATGCAGCGTGAGCCGAGGAAAGGGTGGAGCTGCACTGCCCTTTTTTGGTGGGAGTTTGGAAAACGGCACGTTCAGGGGCTGACCTTTTCTTGGAAGCCGACGGTGGAAAATCTGGTTGGCTCTGCATGGTGGCTGTCTCAGAATTGCCTGAGTTCGAGGCCCTTCGACTGAACTGTGTGTCCTCGCCGCTGTTCTCGCCTTAACTGAGGCTCGGGGGGCAGCTGATCTGGTAGACACTCTGTTTTGGAAGCCGATTGGAGTGTCATCGGCTGACCCTGCATCATAACCTTCTTCAAAAGCGGTGAGTTGTTGCGAGAAGAAGACCACCGAGCTGCCGAAAGGAATCGAAAGGGAAGCCGTCATCATCTACGAGGTCGGGGCCGTTTCTGTTGCTGCAAAAAGATAGAGCAAGGCGCTATGTTCGGACAGACAAGGAGCGGTTGAGGATCACCTTCAAGCCGGAGACCATAGCGTGGGCATTGGATGATGTTGCCCTTGGGTCCGTTGCAGTTGCGAACCTGCGCGATTGACATCTGAGGTTCATATGGCCGTGGGTTGGATCTGTTCAAGCGGCGATTTGGGGATTTGAGTTTTGCTCTTTCGGATAAGTCGCAGGTTACCATTTGAATAGACAATAGAGTTGGCCTTGCTCGCGTTTTATGGCAAGGGCCGATGCGCTGCCATCGGCTCTTAATGTGTTGACTTACTTTAACAATCGGCAAAATTGGAAAAGGGACAGAATCAGCTAAAAAATGTTTTCTTCATTAATAAGAGGGGTTTTTTTACAATGAAGAGCCGATTGCTCAAGAAAGGAAGAACAAAAGAAGAGCTGATTGCTCAGGAACTACTAATCCTATATTACTAATCTTCGCTGGCTTCGCCGTCGGCATCGTAGCTACCGTCGGCGCTGCTTCCGGAGAGTTCCTTGATACGTCTCCGACGTATCGATAATTTCTTATGTTCCATGCCACATTATTGATGATATCTACATGTTTTATACACATTATATGTCATATTTATGCGTTTTCCGGAACTAACCTATTGACGAGATGCCGAAGGGCCGGTTCTCGTTTTCGTCGTTTTTGGTTTCGAAATCCTAGTAAGGAAATATTCTCGGAATCGGACGAAATCAACACCGAAGATCTTAGAATCCCCGGGAGCTTCCGAACACCCGAGAACCGTCGAGAGAGGGGCCACGGGGGGCCCACACATGGTGGCGGCGCGGCCCGGGAGGGGGCGCGCCGCCCTAGTGTCCGATGGCCCCGGACCCCCTCCGACCTTGCCCTTCCGCCTATTTAAAGCCTCCGTCGCAAAAACCACGACACGTTCGACGAAACCAGAGAAAACCTTCCGGAGCCGCCGCCATCGCGAAGCCAAGATCCGGGGGACAGGGAGTCTCTGTTCCGGCACGCCGCCGGGACGGGGAAGTGCCCCCGGAAGGCTCCTCCATCGACACCACCGCCATCTTCATCAACGCTGCTCGTCTCCCATGAGGAGGGAGTAGTTCTCCATCGAGGCTCGGGGCTGTACCGGTAGCTATGTGGTTAATCTCTCTCCTATGTGCTTCAATACAATAATCTCATGAGCTGCCTTACATGATTGAGATTCATATGATGATGCTTGTAATCTAGATGTCATTATGCTAGTCAAGTGGGTTTTACTTATGTGATCTCCAGGAGACTCCTTGTCCCACGTGTGTAAAGGTGACAGTGTGTGCACCGTGTGGGTCTCTTAGGCTATATTTCACAGAATACTTATTCACTGTTATGAATGGCATAGTGAAGTGCTTATTTATATCCCTTTATGATTGCAATGTGTTTTGTATCACAATTTATCCATGTGCTACTCTAGTGATGTTATTAGAGTAGTTTATTCCTCCTGCACGGTGTAATGGTGACAGTGTGTGCATCCGTGTTAGTACTTGGTGATACGTCTCCGACGTATCGATAATTTCTTATGTTCCATGCTACATTATTGATGATATCTACATGTTTTATACACATTATATGTCGTATTTATGCATTTTCCGGCACTAACCTATTAACGAGATGCCGAAGAGCCGATTCGTTGTTTTCGTCTGTTTTTGGTTTCGAAATCCTAGTAAAGAAATATTCTCGGAATTGGACGAAATCAACGCCCGGGGTCCTATTTTGCCACGAAGCTTCCCGAAGACCGAAGGAGAGTCGAAGTGGGGCCACGAGGTGGCCGGACACCGGGCGGCGCGGCCCGAGGCCCCGGCCGCGCCGGCCCGTCGTCCGGGCCCCTCGTGACGCCCCTTTACCTGCCCTTCCGCCTACAAATAGCCTCCGTCGCGAAACCCCCAATACCGAGAGCCACGATACGGAAAACCTTACTGAGACGCCGCCGCCGCCAATCCCATCTCGGGGGATTCTGGAGATCTCCTCCGGCACCCTGCCGGAGAGGGGAATCATCTCCCGGAGGACTCTTCACCGCCATGGTCGCCTCCGGAGTGATGAGTGAGTAGTTCACCCCTGGACTATGGGTCCATAGCAGTAGCTAGATGGTTGTCTTCTCCTCATTGTGCTTCATTGTTGGATCTTGTGAGCTGCCTAACATGATCAAGATCATCTATCCGTAATTCTATATGTTGTGTTTGTCGGGATCCGATGGATAGAGAATACTATGTTATGTTAATTATCAAGTTATTACCTATGTGTTGTTTATGATCTTGCATGCTCTCCGTTATTAGTAGAGGCTCTGGCCAAGTTTTTGCTCTTAACTCCAAGAGGGAGTATTTATGCTCGATAGTGGGTTCATGCCTCCATTAAATCTGGGACAACGACGGAAAGTTCTAAGGTTGTGGATGTGTCGTTGCCACTAGGGATAAAACATTGATGCTATGTCTAAGGATGTAGTTATTGATTACATTACGCACCATACTTAATGCAATTGTCCGTTGTTTTGCAACTTAATACTTGGAAGGGGTTCGGATGATAACCTCGAAGGTGGACTTTTTAGGCATAGATGCATGCTGGATAGCGGTCTATGTACTTTGTCGTAATGCCCAATTAAATCTCACTATATTTATCATATCATGTATGTGCATTGTTATGCCCTCTCTATTTGTCAATTGCCCGACCGTAATTTGTTCACCCAACATGCTTTTATCTTATGGGAGAGACACCTCTAGTGAACTGTGGACCCCGGTCCTATTCTTTACATCGCATACAATCTACTGCAATACTTGTTTTATTGTTTTCTCGCAAACAATCATCTTCCACACAATACGGTTAATCCTTTGTTACGGCAAGCCGATGAGATTGACAACCTCACTTGTTTCGTTGGGGCAAAGTACTTTGGTTGTGTTGTGCGAGGTTCCACGTTGGCGCCGGAATCCCTGGTGTTGCGCCGCATTACATTCCGCCACCATCAACCTTCAACGTGCTTCTTGGCTCCTCCTGGTTCGATAAACCTTGGTTTCTTTACGAGGGAAAACTTGCTACGTCCGCATCACACCTTCCTCTTGGGGTTCCCAACGGACGTGTGTCAACTGCACGCATCAAGACTGTTTTCTGGCGCCGTTGCCGGGGAGATCAAGACACGCTGCAAGGGGAGTCTCCACAATCCAATCTCTTTACTTTGTTTTTGTCTTGCTTTATTTTATTTACTACTTTGTTTGCTGCACTTACATCAAAACACAAAAAAATTAGTTGCTAGTTTTACTTTATTTACTGTCTTGCACTCTATATCAAAAACACAAAAAAATTAGTTACTTGCATTTACTTTATCTAGTTTGCTTTATTTACTACTGCTAAAATGGCCACCCCTGAAAATACTAAGTTGTGTGACTTCACAACCACAAATAATAATGATTTCCTATGCACACCTATTGCTCCACCTCGCTACTACGGCAGAATTCTTTGAAATTAAACACGCTTTACTTGAATCTTGTTATGCGAGAGCAATTTTCACAGTGTTAGTTACGATGATGCTTGCTGCCCATCTTAATAATTTTGTTGAACTATGTGAAATGCAAAAGTATAAGGATGTAGATGGTGATATTATTAAATTGAAATTGTTTCCTTTCTCATTAAGAGGAAGAGCTAAAGATTGGTTGCTATCTCTCGCCTAAGAATAGTATTGATTCATGGACTAAATGTAAGGATGCTTTTATTGGTAGATATTATCCCCCTGCTAAAATTATATCTTTGAGAAGTAGCATAATGAATTTTAAACAATTGGATAATGAACATGTTGCTCAAGCTTGGGAAAGAATGAAATCTTTGGTTAAAAATTTCCCAACCCATGGAGTCGACTACTTGGATGATCATCCAAACCTTTTATGCAGGATCTGAACTTTTCTTCGCGGAACCTATTGGATTCAGCTGCTGGAGGTACCTTTATGTCCATCACTCTTGGTGAAGCAACAAAGCTCCTTGATAATATGATGTTTAATTACTCTGAATGGCACACGGAAAGAGCTCCACAAGGTAAGAAGGTAAATTCTGTTGAAGAATCCTCTTCCTTGAATGATAAGATTGATGCTATTATGACTATACTTGTGAATGATAGGAATAATGTTGATCCTAATAATGTTCCGTTAGCTTCATTGGTTGCCCAAGAAGAACATGTTGATGTAAACTTCATTAAAAATAATAATTTCAACAACAATGCTTATCGGAACAATTACGGTAATAACTATAGGCCATATCCTTACTGCTAATGGTAATGGTTATGGTAATTCTTATGGGAATTCTTACAACAATAATAGGAGTGTACCCCCTGGTCTTGAAGCCATGCTTAAAGAATTTATTAGTACACAAACTCGCTTTTAACAAATCGTTGAGGAAAAGCTTGATAAAATTGATATTCTTGCTTCTAGAGTTGATAGACTTGCCTCTGATGTTGATCTTTTAAAATTGAAAGTTATGCCTAATAAGGATATTGATAATAATATTACTACTACAGCAAATGCCATCCAAGTTAGAATTAATGAGAATATAAGATTAATGGCTGAATTGCGTGCTAGGTGGGATAGAGAAGAAAATGAAAAACTAGCTAAAGAGAATAATGTAGCTAAAGTTTGGACTATTACCACCACAAGTAATGTTGATTCCTCACATGTTGCTGCACCTCCTACTATTAATGGTAAAATAATTGGTGTTGGCAATGTCTCTACTCCTAGTGCAAAGCGTGTAAAGCTATGGAAGCTGCTAAAGCTGCTGAAGCCGCTCGTGATAAAACTGCTGAAATTTTTTCCAACCTTGGGGACAATGATCCCATTGCTGTAGCTCATAATGATTTAGATTTTGATGATTGTCACATCTCTGAAGTTATAAAGTTTTTACAAAAACTTGCTAAGAGTCCTAATGCTAGTGCTATAAATTTGGCCTTTACAAAACATATTACAAATGCTCTCATAAAAGCTAGAGAAGAGAAACTAAAACTTGAAACCTCTATTCCTAGGAAGTTAGAAGATGGTTGGGAGCCCATCATTAAAATGAGGGTCAATGATTTTGATTGTAATGCTTTATGTGATCTTGGTGCAAGTATTTCTGTTATGCCTAAGAAAGTCTATGATATGCTTGACTTGCCACCATTGAAAAATTGTTATTTGGATGTTAATCTCGCTGATAATGCTAAAAAGAAACC
This sequence comes from Lolium rigidum, assembly GCF_022539505.1. Classification (NCBI taxonomy): domain Eukaryota; kingdom Viridiplantae; phylum Streptophyta; class Magnoliopsida; order Poales; family Poaceae; genus Lolium; species Lolium rigidum. The sequence goes on along the minus strand of NC_061511.1, from coordinate 182,746,416 downwards.
TTTGGGGAGAGTTGATAATGTTCATATTATGGTTAACAATAACCTTGTCCCCGTTGATTTTGTTGTCTTGGATGTTGAATGCAATGCATCTTGCCCCATTATATTGGGAAGACCTTTTCTTCGAACCGTTGGTGCTACTATTGATATGAAGGAAGGTAATATTAAATATCAATTTCCTCTCAAGAAAGGTATGGAACACTTCCCTAGAAAAAGAATGAAGTTACCTTATGATTCTATTATTAGAGCAAATTATGATGTTGATGCTTCATCTCTTGATAATACTTGATTTACACTTTCTGCGCCTAGCTGAAAGGCGTTAAAGAAAAGCGCTTATGGGAGACAATCCATGTTTTTACTACAGTACTTTATTTTATATTTGAGTCTTGGAAGTTGTTTACTACTTTAGCAACCTCTCCTTATCTTAGTTTTGTGTTTTGTTGTGCCAAGTAAAGTCTTTGATAGTAAGGTTCATACTAGATTTGGATTACTGCGCAGAAACAGATTTCTTTGCTGTCACGAATCTAGGCCTAATTCTCTGTAGGTAACTCAGAAAATTATGCCAATTTACGTGAGTGATCCTCAGATATGTACGCAACTTTCATTCAATTTGTGAATTTTCATTTGAGCAAGTCTGGTGCCTCAACAAAATCCATCTTTACGGACTGTTCTGTTTTGACAGATTCAGCCTTTTATTTTGCATTGCCTCTTTTGCTATGTTGGATGAATTTCTTTGATCCATTAATGTCCAGTAGCTTTATGCAATGTCCAGAAGTGTTAAGAATGATTATGTCACCTCTGAACATGTTAATTTTTATTGTCCACTAACCCTCTAATGAGTTGTTTCGAGTTTGGTGTGGAGGAAGTTTTCAAGGATCAAGAGAGGAGTATGATGCAATATGATCAAGGAGAGTGAAAGCTCTAAGCTTGGGGATGCCCCGTGGTTCACCCCTGCATATTCTAAGAAGACTCAAGCGTCTAAGCTTGGGGATGCCCAAGGCATCCCCTTCTTCATCGACAACATTATCGGGTTCCTCCTCCGAAACTATATTTTTATTCGATCACATCTTATGTACTTTGCTTGGAGCGTCGGTTTGTTTTTGTTATTGTTTTGTTTGAATAATATGGATCCTAGCATTCATTGTGTGGGAGAGAGACACGCTCCGCTGTTGCATATGGACAAATATGTCCTTAGGCTTTACTCATAGTATTCATGGCGAAGGTTGAATCTTCTTCGTTAAATTGTTATATGGTTGGAATTGGGAAATGCTACATGTAGTAATTCTAAAATGTCTTGAATAATTTGATACTTGGCAATTGTTGTGCTCATGTTTAAGCTCTTGCATCATATACTTTGCACCCATTAATGAAGAAACACCTAGAGCTTGCTAATTTGGTTTGCATATTTGGTCTCTCTAAAGTCTAGATAATATCTAGTATTGCGTTTTGAACAACAAGGAAGACGGTGTAGAGTCTTATAATGTTTACAATATGTCTTTTATGTGAGTTTTGCTGCACCGTTCATCCTTTTGTTTGTTTCAAATAACCTTGCTAGCCTAAACCTTGTATCGAGAGGGAATACTTCTCATGCATCCAAAATCCTTGAGCCAACCACCACCATACCTACCTACTACATGGTATTTCTCCGCCATTCCAAAGTAAATTGCTTGAGTGCTACCTTTAAAATTCCATCATTCGCCTTTACAATATATAGCTCATGGGACAAAATAGCTTAAAAACTATTGTGGTATTGAATATGTACTTATGCACTTTATCTCTTATTAAGTTGCTTGTCGTGCGATAACCATGCTTCTGGGGACGCCATCAACTATTCTTTGTTGAATATCATGTGAGTTGCTATGCATGTCTGTCTTGTCCGAAGTAAGAGAGATCTACCACCTTAATGGTTGGAGCATACATATTGTTAGAGAAGAACATTGGGCCGCTAACTAAAGCCATGAATCATGGTGGAAGTTTCAGTTTTGGACATATATCCTCAATCTCATATGAGAACACTAATTGTTGCCACATGCTTATGCATTAAAGAGGAGTCCATTATCTGTTGTCCATGTTGTCCCGGTATGGATGTCTAAGTTGAGAATAATCAAAAGCGAGAAATCCAAAATGCGAGCTTTCTCCTTAGACCTTTGTACAGGCGGCATGGAGGTACCCCATTGTGACACTTGGTTAAAACATGTGTATTGCGATGATCCGGTAGTCCAAGCTAATTAGGACAAGGTGCGGGCACTATTAGTATACTATGCATGAGGCTTGCAACTTGTAAGATATAATTTACATAACTCATATGCTTTATTACTACCGTTGACAAAATTGTTTCATGTTTTCAAAATAAAAGCTCTAGCACAAATATAGCAATCGATGCTTTCCTCTTTGAAGGACCTTTCTTTTACTTTTAATGTTGAGTCAGTTCACCTATCTCTCTCCACCTCAAGAAGCAAACACTTGTGTGAAGCTGTGCATTGATTCCTACATACTTGCATATTGCACTTGTTATATTACTCTATGTTGACAATTATCCATGAGATATACATGTTACAAGTTGAAAGCAACCGCTGAAACTTAATCTTCCTTTGTGTTGCTTCAATACCTTTACTTTGATTTATTGCTTTATGAGTTAACTCTTATGCAAGACTTATTGATGCTTGTCTTGAAGTACTATTCATGAAAAGTCTTTGCTTTATAATTCATTTGTTTACTCATGTCATTACCATTGTTTTGATCGCTGCATTCATTACATATGCTTACAATAGTATGATCAAGGTTATGATGGCATGTCACTCCAGAAATTATCTTTGTTATCGTTTACCTGCTCGGGACGAGCAGAACTAAGCTTGGGGATGCTGATACGTCTCCGACGTATCGATAATTTCTTATGTTCCATGCTACATTATTGATGATATCTACATGTTTTATACACATTATATGTCGTATTTATGCATTTTACGGCACTAACCTATTAACGAGATGCCGAAGAGCCGATTCTTTGTTTTCTGCTGTTTTTGGTTTCGAAATCCTAGTAAAGAAATATTCTCGGAATTGGACGAAATCAACGCCCGGGATCCTATTTTGCCACGAAGCTTCCGGAAGACCGAAGGAGAGTCGAAGTGGGGCCACGAGGTGGCCGGACACCGAGGCGGCGCGGCCCGGAGCCACGGCCGCGCCGGCCCGTCGTCTGGGACCCTCGTGACGCCCCTTACCTGCCCTTCCGCCTACAAATAGCCTCCGTCGCGAAACCCCCGGTGCCGAGAGCCACGATACGGAAAACCTTGCGAGACGCCACCGCCAATCCCATCTCGGGGGATTACGGAGATCTCCTCCGGCACCCTGCCGGAGAGGGGAATCATCTCCCGGAGGACTCTTCACCGCCATGGTCGCCTCCGGAGTGATGAGTGAGTAGTTCACCCCTGGACTATGGGTCCATAGCAGTAGCTAGATGGTTGTCTTCTCCTCATTGTGCTTCATTGTTGGATCTTGTGAGCTGCCTAACATGATCAAGATCATCTATCCGTAATTCTATATGTTGTGTTTGTCGGGATCCGATGGATAGAGAATACTATGTTATGTTAATTATCAAGTTATTACCTATGTGTTGTTTATGATCTTGCATGCTCTCCGTTATTAGTAGAGGCTCGGCCAAGTTTTGCTCTTAACTCCAAGAGGGAGTATCTATGCTCGATAGTGGGTTCATGCCTCCATTAAATGCGGGACAGTGACGGAAAGTTCTAAGGTTGTGGATGTCTTGTTGCCACTAGGGATAAAACATTGATGCTATGTCTAAGGATGTAGTTATTGATTACATTGCGAACCATACTTAATGCAATTGTCCGTTGTTTTGCAACTTAATACGGAAGGGGTTCGGATGATAACCTGAAGGTGGACTTTTTAGGCATAGATGCATGCTGGATAGCGGTCTATGTACTTTGTCGTAATGCCTAATTAAATCTCACTATATTTATCATATCATGTATGTGCATTGTTATGCCGTCTCTATTTGTCAATTGCCCGACTGTAATTTGTTCACCCAACATGCTTTTATCTTATGGGAGAGACACCTCTAGTGAGCTGTGGACCCCGGTCCTATTCTTTACATCGCATACAATCTACTTGCAATACTTGTTTTCTTGTTTTACGCAAATCCTTTGTTACGGCAAGCCGGTGAGATTGACAACCTCACTGTTTCGTTGGGGCAAAGTACTTTGGTTGTGTTGTGCGGGTTCCACGTTGGCGCCGGAATCCCTGGTGTTGCGCCGCATTACATTCCGCCACCATCAACCTTCAACGTGCTTCTTGGCTCCTCCTGGTTCGATAAACCTTGGTTTCTTTCTGAGAAAAACTTGCTACTGTCTGCATCACACCTTCCTCTTGGGGTTCCCAACGGACGTGTGTCAACTGCACGCATCACTTGGCGTAGGCTATGATTATGATCTCTTGTAGATTATGAATTTAACTATTGCTATGATGGTATTGATGTGATCTATTCCTCCTGCATAGTGTGAAGGTGACAGTGTGCATGCTATGTTAGTACTTGGTTTAGTTGTGTTGATCTGTCATGCACTCTAAGGTTATTTAAATATGAACATCGAATATTGTGGAGCTTGTTAACTCCGGCATTGAGGGTTCGTGTAATCCTACGCAATTAGTGGTGTTCATCATCCAACAAGAGAGTGTAGAGTATGCATTTATCTATTACGTTATGTGATCAAAGTTGAGAGTGTCCACTAGTGAAAGTCTAATCCCTAGGCCTTGTTCCTAAATATCGCTATCGCTGCTTGTTTCTTGTTTTCTTGCGTTACTACTCGCTGCGTTACTACTGCTTGTTTACTCGTTTTGGGCAAAGCACTTTTCCGGTGCCGTTGCCACTTGCTCATACTTATTTATACCACCTGTATTTCACTATCTCTTCGCCGAACTAGTGCACCTATTAGGTGTGTTGGGGACACAAGAGACTTCTTGCTTTGTGGTTGCGGGGTTGCATGAGAGGGATATCTTTGACCTCTTCCTCCCCGAGTTCGATAAACCTTGGGTGATCCACTTAAGGGAAACTTGCTGCTTGTTCTACAAACCTCTCGCTCTTGGAGGCCCAACACTGTCTACAAGAATAGAAGCACCCGTAGACATCAAGCTATTTTACGGCGCCGTTGCCGGGGAGGAAAGGTAAAAGGCTCTCATACTCCGGTCCCAGGTAAAGTACTTTTCTGTTGCCGTTGTGTGTGTGCTCGAAGCTATTTCCTTTAGATCCTGCAATTGCATCTTTTAGTTTCTTGTTTACACTAGTTTGGCATAATGGACAACACTGGAGCTTCTTATTCTATTTTCTCGATTTAAGACATGGATGGTTTGATGCGAAAATTAAAAAACCTATGGAACATATTAGTATGAACGCTTTGAACACCATTGTTGCTAATGATATGGAAAATTCTAAGCTTGGGGAAGCTGGCTTTGATGAGCATGATATTTTTAGTCCCCCAAGCATTGAGGAAAAAATTTACTTTGATGATACTTTGCCTCCTATTTATGATGATTATAATGATATTGGTCTTTTAGTACCGCTCTGTTATGGAGGATAAATTTGATTATGATTACAATATGCCTCCTATATTTGATGATGAGAATAATAATGATAGCTACTTTGTTGAATTTGCTCCCACTATTACTAATAAAATTGATTATGCTTATGTTGGGAGTAGTAATAATTTTATGCATGAGACTCATGATAAGAATGCTTTATGTGATAGTTATATTGTTGATTTTGCTCATGATGCTACTGAAAGTTATTATGAGAGAGGAAAATATGGTTGTAGAAATTTTCATGTTACTAAAATGCCTCTCTATGTGCTGAAATTTTTGAAGCTACACTTGTTCTATCTTCCTATGCTTGTTACTTTGCTCCTCATGAACTTGTTTATTTACAAGATTCCTTTTCATAGGAAGCATGTTAGGCTTAAATGTGTTTTGAATTTGCCTCTTGATGCTCTCTTTTGCTTCAAATACTATCTCTTGCGAGTGCATCATTAAAACTGCTGAGCCCATCTTAATGGCTATAAAGAAAGCACTTTTTGGGAGATAACCCATGTGTTTATTTTGCTACAGTTCCTCTATTTTATATTTGTGTCTTGGAAGTTGTTACTACTGTAGCAACCTCTCCTTATCTTAGTTTTGTGCAGTGTTGTGCCAAGTAAAGTCGTTGATAGTAAGGTTCATACTAGATTTGGATTACTGCGCAGAAACAGATTTCTTTGCTGTCACGAATTTCGACCTGCCTCTCTGTAGGTAGCTCAGAAAAATATGCCAATTTACGTGCATGATCCTCAGATATGTACGCAACTTTCATTCAATTTGGGCATTTTCATTTGAGCAAGTCTGGTGCCTCAATCAAATCCATCTTTACGGACTGTTCTGTTTTGACAGATTCTGCCTTTTATTTCGCATTGCCTCTTTTGCTATGGTGGATGAATTTCTTTGTTCCATTAATGTCCAAGTAGCTTTATGCAATGTCCAGAAGTGTTAAGAATGATTGTGTCACCTCTGAACATGTGAATTTTTATTATGCACTAACCCTCTAATGAGTTGTTTCGAGTTTGGTGTGGAGGAAGTTTTCAAGGATCAAGAGAGAAGGATGATATACTATGATCAAGAAGAGTGAAAAGTCTAAGCTTGGGGATGCCCCCGTGGTTCACCCCTGCATATTTTAAGAAGACTCAAGCGTCTAAGCTTGGGGATGCCCAAGGCATCCCCTTCTTCATCGACAACTTATCAGGTTTCTTCTCTTGAAACTATATTTTTATTCGGCCACATCTTATGTACTTTACTTGGAGCGTCTGTTTGTTTTTGTTTTTGTTTGAATAAATGCTTGTGTGGGAGAGAGACACGCTCCGCTGGTTCGGACATGTGTTCTTAGCTTTTAATTTTCATGGCGAAGGTTGAAACTGCTTCGTTAATTGTTATATGGTTGGAAACGGGAAATACTACATGTGGTAATTGGTGTAATGTCTTGAATAATTTGATACTTGGCAATTGTTGTGCTCATGTTTAAGCTCTTGCATCATATACTTTGCACCCATTAATGAAGAAATACATAGAGCTTGCTAAAATTTGGTTTGCATATTTGGTCTCTCTAAAGTCTAGATAATTTCTAGTATTGAGTTTGAACAACAAGGAAGATGGTGTAGAGTCTTATAATGTTTACAATATGTCTTTTATGTGAGTTTTGCTGCACCGGTTCATCCTTGTGTTTGTTTCAAATAACCTTGCTAGCCTAAGCCTTGTATCGAGAGGGAATACTTCTCATGCATCCAAAATCCTTGAGCTAACCACTATGCCATTTGTGTCCACCATACCTACCTACTACATGGTATTTCTCCGCCATTCCAAAGTAAATTGCTTGAGTGCTACCTTTAAATAATTCAAAATTTATCACCTCTGATTTGTGTCAATGTTTTATAGCTCATGAGGAAGTATGTGGTGTTTATGTTTCATTCTTGTTGGGCAACTTTCACCAATGGACTAGTGGCTTCATCCGCTTATCCAATAATTTTGCAAAAAGAGCTGGCAATGGGATTCCCGAGTCCCAAATTAATTAACCTAAATAGACACTCCTCCATGGTATGTGATTGTTGGACGACACCCGAAGGATTCGGTTAGCCATGGCTTGAGAAAGCAAAGGTGGGGAGGAGTGTCATCATAATAAAACTAAAATAAAAAGGCACTCCTTCATGGTATGAGATTGTTGGCAGGCACCCGAGGATTCGGTTAGCCATGGTTTGTGAAAGAAAGGTTGGAAGGAGTGCCACCCAAAAATAAAAATAATTCACGGGAGACGCTCTTTGAAGGTTTGTCTGGCAAGGGGGTTAGAGTGCCCACTACCATTCGTTGACAACAACAAACACCTCTCAAAATTTTACTTTTATGCTCTCTTTATGTTTTCAAAATAAAAGCTCTAGCACAAATATAGCAATCGATGCTTTCCTCTTTGAAGGACCTTTCTTTTACTTTTATGTTGAGTCAGTTCACCTATTTCTCTCCACCTCAAGAAGCAAACACTTGTGTGAACTGTGCATTGATTCCTACATACTTGCATATTTCACTTGTTATATTACTCTATGTTGACAATTATCCATGAGAAATAATATGCTCACTTGTTATGTCATAAAATTTAGTTAAGTATATGTACACCATCATTTTACAAAATATATATCCAGTAGCAACGCACGGGTAAATTTCCTATACCTAATAATAAAAACAAAAACGTTTTCGTGGTATCCATTGCTGGCTTGGTTCGTTTGTATGGTGGAGTTTCTGATTTGTATTCCAGATAGTCCCAATGTTTCTGAGTTTGAGCTAGATAGTCCCACTTCGATCCAGTTTACATTTTCCTAGCCTATATATACACGTGAGATTGGCCCTTGGTTTACTATATATATACGAGATCGGAGCAGACGACATCAAAAATATTGGCGACCTGAGGTCGAGGAGGTGGAACGATCTTTTTAGCAGCTCGTGGCATGCTCTCTCCTGCTGCGACGGCGCGCGGCGGCTATGGGAGTGATGGCTTCCACCTGATTAGGGTGACAGTGGGCAACGTGGAACGCCATGCCGATGTCACCCTTGCCGGACACCGGCATAGTCTGATACAATGGCCTTGTGGAACATCGTGCCGAAGATATAAGAAGGTGGGAAGGTTGTGTCACAACATTATTCATCCTAGCCATGCCGAGAGAGACACCCCATGGAGACACCGTTATCTTGAGAGCCACAACCTCGTGGAGCTCATGGTCGACATTGAGCCTAAGAAACTGAGGAGAAACGACAGCGGTACAACGAAGAAGCTGCCCGTTCCTAGAGGATCTCCGATGACTTTGAGCTGTTTCAGAACAAGATCCATGACAACTTGTCTCGCCACGTCTATTTTGAGGTTTTCCAGCAGCAACTCACCAATATCACCGAGTTGTAGAAATACAGTAAGAAGCTGCGAAGGACCAAGATAAGAATGTCTTCAAATTCACGAGATAAGAGGGGCTTTGCTCTGTGAAGTAAGCGGAGATGACAAAATTTATCATGGCTCTAGCTTGAATCCAACTGAAAAGATTTTCTCTCTATTCGATGACAATTCAAGTGAACCCAAGGTGATAATCACGGGGATTGTTTTTGTTTTTCCCTGGTATTGTAAATATAGTGCCGGTTCAGCATGATGGCAAGAGTCAGCAACTACAAGCCTACAAAATAAATTGATTAATGAATCTTGTGTGGTTTTCGTGATAAGTTGACAACCCCTATACATGATGACTACTGAAGCAGCAGAGGTAGTTCACTACTTCAGTATCTTATCCAAATGAATCATCTAAAGAACATACACGATCCAATGAAGGTTCTATAGTTATCACCCAATCCCTTTTATATACAAGCTTTGGATCATTGTTCCTACAAACTTTGAATCTGTTTAGCGTACAAGTTCTGACCATGCTACAGTCTACCATCCATTTTGGTACCTTGGATGAACACGTCGTGTGACGGTTTCTGCAGCAGAGGTGGGGGCAAACCGTCGATACCTTATTTTGAAAGAGGCAGTGGTTCTTAGTTTGAAGTAAATTAGTAAGACGACATAATTGGCGATGCTGTTGAGGTGGTTGGGTTCTCTTCCGCTGCAACGCGCGGGCATTTTTCCTAGTATTACTCTATGTTGACAATTATCCATGAGATATACATGTTACAAGTTGAAAGCAACCGCTGAAACTTAATCTTTCTTTGTGTTGCTTCAATACCTTTACTTTGATTTATTGCTTTATGAGTTAACTCTTATGCAAGACTTATTGATGCTTGTCTTGAAGTGCTATTCATGAAAAGTCTTTGCTTTATGATTCATTTGTTTACTCATGTCATTACCATTGTTTTTGATCGCTGCATTCATTACATATGTTTACAATAGTATGATCAAGGTTATGATGGCATGTCACTCCAGAAATTATCTTTGTTATCGTTTACCTGCTCGGGACGAGCAGAACTAAGCTTGGGGATGCTGATACGTCTCCGACGTATCGATAATTTCTTATGTTCCATGCCACATTATTGATGATATCTACATGTTTTATACACATTATATGTCATATTTATGCGTTTTCCGGAACTAACCTATTGACGAGATGCCGAAGGGCCAGTTCCTGTTTTCTGCTGTTTTTGGTTTCAGAAATCCTAGTAAGGAAATATTCTCGGAATCGGACGAAATCAACACCGAAGATCTTAGAACCCCGGGAGCTTCCAGAACACCCGAGAACCGTCAGAGAGGGGCCACAGGGGGCCCACACATGGTGGCGGCGCGGCCCGGGAGGGGGCGCGCCGCCCTAGTGTCCGGTGGCCCCGGACCCCCTCGACCTTGCCCTTCCGCCTATTTAAAGCCTCGGTCGTGAAAACACCGACACGTTCGACGAAACCAGAGAAAACCTTCCAGAGCCGCCGCCATCGCGAAGCCAAGATCCGGGGGACAGGAGTCTCTGTTCCGGCACGCCGCCGGGACGGGGAAGTGCCCCCGGAAGGCTCCTCCATCGACACCACCGCCATCTTCATCAACGCTGCTTGTCTCCCATGAGGAGGGAGTAGTTCTCCATCGAGGCTTGGGGCTGTACCGGTAGCTATGTGGTTAATCTCTCTCCTATGTGCTTCAATACAATAATCTCATGAGCTGCCTTAAATGATTGAGATTCATATGATGATGCTTGTAATCTAGATGTCATTATGCTAGTCAAGTGGGTTTTACTTATGTGATCTCCGGAGACTCCTTGTCCCACGTGTGTAAAGGTGACAGTGTGTGCACCGTGTGGGTCTCTTAGGCTATATTCACAGAATACTTATTCACTGTTATGAATGGCATAGTGAAGTGCTTATTTATATCCCTTTATGATTGCAATGTGTTTTGTATCACAAGTTATCCATGTGCTACTCTAGTGATGTTATTAGAGTAGTTTATTCCTCCTGCACGGTGTAATGGTGACAGTGTGTGCATCTGTGTTAGTACTTGGCGTAGGCTATGATTATGATCTCTTGTAGATTATGAAGTTAACTATTGCTATGATGGTATTGATGTGATCTATTCCTCCTACATAGTGTGAAGGTGACAGTGTGCATGCTATGTTAGTATTTGGTTTAGTTGTGTTGATCTGTCATGCACTCTAAGGTTATTTAAATATGAACATCGAATATTGTGGAGCTTGTTAACTCCGGCATTGAGGGTTCGTGTAATCCTACGCAATTAGTGGTGTTCATCATCCAACAAGAGAGTGTAGAGTATGCATTTATCTATTCCGTTATGTGATCAAAGTTGAGAGTGTCCACTAGTGAAAGTCTAATCCCTAGGCCTTGTTCCTAAATATCGCTATCGCTGCTTGTTTCTTGTTTCTTGCGTTACTACTTGCTGCGTTACTCTGCTTGTTTACTGTT